>NW_024962278.1:5280482-5379467 GCF_019238085.1 Lagopus leucura | reverse complement strand
GGGGCTGTTTGTGATTGTTTCTAAGAATGGAATGGTTTACTTTTACTTGCACAGTCCGTTTAGACAATTTTCCAATAGTTTTTAGCCAAATCATGTCACTTCAAAATACTGGGGGAACAAAGAATGAGTTTTGTGTGATGAAGATTTCATGAACTGCAGCTACCAGCATTAATAAATTTTAAATAGCTTTACAAATGATAAGACATTTTGTTATCAGGTATTTGAGGATAAGGACTATGTCACCTACCAATTAAATGCAGTCATTTAACAGCAAAAAGCAGCACCATACAGCAATTTATGACATACAGTGAGGAATAAAAAATCCAATTAAAATTTCAGGGGGAATTTAGCAGGGCAGAATTTAATCAGCAAAGATATAATTTTGCCAGGAGAAGACTGTGGCTAACACCTGTTCTGAAGCATAAAGCAACATAGAAAATGTAGTAACAAACGTGTAGGTCAACATTTGTTATGTTTGCTGGAGAGCTCCGCTGGTCTCATTTAGATCTTTCTTTCCCTTAGACTGAGAAATGTATTGCTTCCCCAGCACGGCTTTCAGATGTCTCTGACTCATTCCAAAATCCTCTCCAAACCCAAACAATACTGTCTGAATACTGAATTATGCCTGTTTTCTCATCTCTGCACACAGTCTGTATTAAGAACTACATGGCCTTCTGAAGACTGCTGAGTGGCCAGAGGATGAAGTGGCTGCGCCAGCACCACGTGGCAAGGGGACACGGAGGACCTGCAGCCTCTACTGTAAGCCTTGTTCCCTTTGGGAGAAAACAACTGGATACAGTTGTGACACTCCATCTGCTCCACCTGGATGGTTGAGAATACCTTCTCAGCAACGTATGCAGTTCCATCGCATTTTTAAAGCTGACTCAGTTTGAAACATCTCTAATTTCCGCACAGCATCTTTTGCATGACCAAACTAGCAATGACCACATTCACTTACTTACTGAAAGGACCTACTGAAGAATGGATTGATAATTTTTATAATTGTTCCCAATATTTGAATTCTTAAAAATGAACTGAAATCACAAACTCAATTATTACCATTTTCTGTTACATTACTTCATTCATTTTTACTAACTTTGGAGTAAGTTAATAGTTATGTATGCAAAACTTCAAGGGAAACACATTTCATCTACAATTCTAGTAGCAATATCTTACAAAATATACTCTCTACATCTGTTGTTACAGTATCTAACTTTGTCAATTAAAATCCATTTTTACTCTCAGAAATGAATGCAGTTAATGTTTTTCACTAGATGCACTGAAAACTTCATTACAATTAATGGCAGGTCACTGGACTACCTCACCAATGAAAAGATGAAGTCACTAAGCTGCTCATTATATCCATCCGCATTATACTTATGAGTTAAAATCCAATGCTATTAATGATGAAAGGAACAGATATTAGAAACTCAGCATTAATGAACCCTCCTGTTAGTAAATCCACATATATTTGCAGTGTGCAACAAATAAAGCATCAAGACTAAAGCTTTGAGCTTTGATAATTACACAAATAATGAGAGAGAAAATCATTTTGAAAACCCCACTTTAAAAGGCCTTTCCAGAGTCTCTAAGCGGAAATGCAGCGTTTCAAAAATGTTCATTTTTGCCTCAAGGCTGTCCTTTCAACAACAGAAATCTGGAGCACCATTACACTTTAATTGTCAATTAGCACTTTGAATTCAGTAATTTTTCATCATGAAATGGTTTGCACTGCATTTCTTAAAATTAACTGTAAGTAACAGGAAAATAATATGTTGTGATTTGAAGCACAGCGAACTAAATCCATATTTTATCGATTCCTCAAATCAAATGCTACAATTTAGGGTTCTAATATCAAACAATAAAAAAGGTGACCTGTTCAGCTGTGTGCAGTCAAACTACATTGCTGAACTACTAAGCTGGCTTAGTAGGAAGTGCAGGAGCACTGAAACCTTCAGCTGAGATGTACAAAGTCCCATATGTTATTTATGGTAGTGAAAACTCAGTGAACATCTGTTTTAAAATAAAACAAAACAAAACGCCTTATAATTTACTTAGTGCTGTGAGAAAGCTAGGCTCTCTTCAGTGGCACTCGGTGCCAGGACGGGAGGTGAGCTCCGGAGATCACTACCAGACTCAAAGACCCCACGATTCTCTGAAAACCTGAGACATTTGGTATTCTTCTAGCAAACAAGTAGATGCTGAAGATGTGTAGAACTACTTGGCTTTAACTCAGATAAATCTATGCAAAATGTATCATGGCTTGCCATTTCATGAGAAACACGGGTATGATGTCAAAGGGGAGTAGGAATGACTCTAAACAAGCTGCTCCACAGCAAATCTTTGTCCTACTGTATACAGTATGACACTAATTAATGATACTCTTCTTCTCCCTTCCCCCAGCTGAAGCATTAATGAAAATACAGAGGGAGCCATTTTCCACCCTGATGCAAACACAGCTGAATGCAGCTACAGCCGGATGGTGCTGTGCCCTTCACAGAAAACATGAGGAAGCATTCTGAATGTTACAGCGGTTGTAGCTCAGCTGCTAAGAATTCCTTTCTGGAATGCACACGTCTTATCAGTATTCCTGCAAACTGGTGTCATGGCAGTGCTTAAGAATTCAGTGCTGATTCTTCTTCACAAGTTTTTGGGGTTTTTTTTGGTGGCACAAATAAGAGAGAATTAAAGCTGTAGATTCATGTAGAGGGGAAAAGCCACGAACAAGCAGGAAATAAAGGAAAAAATCATTTGGAGTAGTGCATCTAATTTGTCTGGAATACAGTCACTGGTATAGATGGTCTTGAGGGAGAAAAAAAGTACATATTTTGGAAATCCACCTCACAAACTCATCAAAATCACAGAAATTACTGGATCTTCTCTGTAGCGTGTTCATTAAATACATACTAGCTAATAAATCCTACTTTGTAAGATGTTTTGAAGCAAAATTGTTTTTACAATGGCAAGAAAATCTTCAGAACATTATGCGTGCTGTGCGAATGTTTCCTGTTAGTGCACTGCAAGTTTCCTTCCCAGCTTCTCACCCAGAGCTTTTGGCACCCCAGCTCAGCTCTCACACAGCAAGTGACATTAATTATCCTCTGTGAAGTGACTGCAAGCTGCTGTTTTAAAAACAATGTCTCAATTCCTGTGCCTGTACCTACCACAGCCAATTACAGCCTGTGTCTACAAAATCAGGTATTTAAAGTCTACTTTTAACTTTAAACTCTGCCTCAGCACAGCTTCTAAATCTCTGCAACATGTAGGAATCAACATTTTTAAAAAAGACGACTAAAATGTGACATAATATACCTCCTAGGATGCTTCTGAAAAACACGTGCTGCCTGCAGTGGCATCTCAAATCTGTGGATTTGTAACCCGTGAAGCAGAGCCCTTAACGTAACATCTCTGTCCTGGAACCTTTGCACTTCTACATCTTACCATTAGCAAACCACAACAGCAGTTACAGTGAGAGCATATCTTCCATGTCTCAGAGATGAGAAATTGTAGCACACACAGCGCACCAGTTTGCTCGGGGAATTAACACAACTAGGAAATATTGCAGGAGCCAAGGAAAATAACATGCTTAGGCTGCGACACAGTCACATGAAATCATTCATACACTTCACTGTGTAATAACTCAAGCATATCTACAGACTGATATATGAGGGCTGCTTCGAAAGTAATTTCTCCTATTTTATTATGTTGGCCCACATTGTCAATGTTGATCACCTCATCTGTGTGAATTGGTGGATTAAGACCAGGGAACTGTGTATGGAGCTGAACATCCACTTCAATGCATTGAAAATGATGGTGGCAACACTGGAGTAATGCATTAGGATGCAAGCTTTTCAGGACCTATTGAACCAATAAATGCCTGAAGGCGACACTTCCCTGGATCACATCATTAGTGGTGATGAGATGTGGTGCCACCACCACAAGGCAGAGTCAAAACAGCATTCCATGGAGTGATGACATGAACTCCCTAACTAAGAAGTTGTTCAACATGCAGCCATCAGTGGGTAAAGTGATGTGTGCTGTCTTTTAAGGGAGGAAAAGGATGATCCTTCTGGATTTCCTGGAACCACAAAATCACCAACTCTGACTGCTGCACTGGAATGCCAAGCTGAAGGCTTGAACTTCCAGAGTCAGTGCAGAGAAGAAGACAACCAGGCCTCACACCAGTTTGGAGACCATGGAGCACATTGCCAATCTTGGCTGCATTGTACTACCACACCCACTGTATAATCCAGATTTGGAATATTCCAACTTCTACCTGTTCAGGCCAATGAACGATGGGACTGCATGGGCAACATTTTCCTGGTAACTATGTCATCATATCAGCTATGAAATTGTGGGGTACCTCCACTGGTTCAAATTTGCCTGAGCACAGCATGCAGATTCTTGTTCATCAGTTGTGAAAATATAGTGACAATGTTTAAAAATGCTGTTTTGTAGCTGATAATTTTCTCTAACAAATAGTAATATTGCACTCTTTGAATCTGTTGCAGCTTCCATATAATAAATAAAAAGGAGACATTACTTTCAGAGCAGTCTATGTATAACCAGATTTATCAGTATCCAGCATATCAAGTGTTTATATATATACGTATGCATCCCTTCTGATCTGTACATACACACACACACACACACAAACACACACTAAAAGGGAACAAGATAAGAACACAGAATTACTACAGCATTATTTTCATCTAAGATCTCATCTGGTTCACCCTTCTCATCTGGTTCACCCTTCTATCTTATGGTAATAAATTCCACATTTCTTACTTTCTTTGTTGAAAATAGCCAGTGTTGATACCACACTACAGTGAAATCTTTATAGTTTTAATTGCATGTAACAATCGTAGCAAAAAGATACAACAATCCAACAAAAGTTCTCTGGCTGGTCAATAGTTTAAACAGCAAATTATTTGTAGTTAATATTGCTGTGGGAACACAAAGAACATTTTGAGTATCTTCATTATATAGATCATCCAACTTGATAGAGATGCAACTAACTAGTCTATAATCAAGCTTTGAGAGAGAGCCATTCCACTTTCTCCACTGATTTTTTTGTACATTGACTTTCATAAGTAATAACTAGATGTATGTGTTACTACAAATAACATTCACCTAGTACTTGAAATAGGCAACTGGTGCTTCAGAAGAAACAAAAAAACTACCTCATGCTGGTTTATATATCTGTGTATACGTATACATTATATATATATATATATATTCTCTGCTTATCTTTAGCAGAAATCAATTTTAAGGCTTTCAACATATATACACTTTTTTTTTTTCCCATTGAATAGTTATGAATTCCTAGTTTTCTTAAGACATATAATGAAGTACAGGAAAACATTTAAGAATTTGCAATACCTAAGGAGTGTATAGTCCTCTCCTACTCACCCCTCAATATTCTACTGATGTGCTTGAAAAAACCCACAAAACTGACATAAAAGCATACTAATTCCAACTGCTTATTTTCCATCTAAGAATAATACCACAAAGCTGGATCAACTATTATTGAAAATCAGGTCAGTTCTCACCTCACTGGTACTTGCAACAGGTTTGCTCAACATACACTGCTGAGAAGAAGCTAGAGACTTTGACACGCTATTCTGTCATCTAATATCATTCATTCCTCCTAATAACGAATTCCCTTTAATAAGAAAAGGTTTATAGCTGAAATGGGGCTAAGCAGCTGTAAGAAATTTGAAAAATGTGCAAAGAATATGATTGCACACATTACTCTAGCTTTATCCATTACATACTTATAAAAACTATCAGTTTAAAGCAGTGAAAATTGGATAGATTCACAATGCAACTGTGCTGATCATTACTCTATTCCTTCTGGCTTCACTCTTGTGGCTTTTAATGTCTGTGGCTTTTACACATCGATGAAGCCATTTATATCTGGAATCACGGTTAACTATCAGCGATCTCAAGAAATATGGTTTGCACATTTCGTATTAGTTTTATATTGCACTCAGTAAAAAAAAAGTAGGTAATAGAATAATCTCATCATTTAGATTTGTAACCCAGCCTCGAACAGAAAACATCACACCGTACCCTATTATAGCTAAGTAAATTGCAGGTCGTGTACCTCGTTCCTTCAATCTTGTGTTGTTTGAAAGACAAGACTGTTTTCCTTGTACTTCAGTTTCCTTGTACTTTAGCAGACCTTTTTCCATAATAATACTACCCCTATCAGAATATTCCAATAGAATATCCTATCTCATTGGATTATCATATCACAAGTTATTGCCCAAAATAATTAAAGAATCTCAGTTATATTCTACTGCTTTTATCATAGGCGAGAAATATTTACAAATGTGTCAGACCTAATCCTTAGAAAAGTGCACAAATGCACCCACTTCCACACGTAGGTTAAGATCCATCCCTTATGGTTAAAAAAAAATCATTTTTTAGCATGAGAAAAATGATCAGACTTAAACTCCACATCATTGCACATTAAGTAATCACATACCCCTACATTTATTTCAGTGAGAGCTGGATTCACACGAAGAATGTCCAAATAACTCTCCACTGCTGAATTTCTGTAAAATTAATTGCCATTTTCAGAGGAAAATGGGATTTTCTTGATGTAAAGATCATGGTGATTTTTGCTTCCCTTCCTAACAGCAGCAAGGAGCATCAAACTTCTGACTTTATCTCCTGACCCAACTCCTCTATATCTTCATCCCTGAATTGGCATGAACTTTGAATCATCCTGTCAAGGTTTACAAAACAAGAGGACAAAAAAAATGCAAATGAAAACCCAGAGTCCCATCCCAGTCTACAGACCAGATGAAAGCTCTGGCCGGTTGCAAAGAGAACAACATTGGAGCATGCAAGCCACTATGATATTGTTGCTGAAGTTTTGCTGAAAATTCTGACCTGAGAGTTCTCCTACAAACATTTCAGATCTTCATGTCTTTGCAAGCTTGCTACTATTAATAAACACACAATATGGCTCATTCTTATCTTTTGTTCAAATTCTGCATGTCTGTTTTCTGTGACATTCCTTCTCACATTTGATACACCATAGACTTAAAAGGAAATAGTAATTCCATCCCCTGTTGAAGACTATGTTGCACAAAAGCAGTATTTTTTCTCCTCACTGCACACACGTGTCTTATGTGCCAATGTCCTCAATATTCTATGTGATTATTTTAGCCAACCTCAACTTCCTCTACAGTCAAATGTAAAGTGCACCTCTTGAAACATTTCAAATGCAAAAAGAAGCTGATCTGGGTGATATTGAAGATTACATACAAAGCATTTTTCTGTTCTGTAAAAGACACAAAAAAGAAGTATACAGGGCAAAGAAATAGAGAAAGGGGACAGAATCAGAAATTCATGCATATGTTACATAAATGCAATCAGGTGAAGTGCATTTAATCCTGTGGATTTCAAGATACTTGCTCTATTTTTCAAATCTTACTGATACTGCAAATCTCTTGATTACCTGAAATAATTTACTTCCTTTGAAAACATACAGATAATACTGAATTAATTTCTAACATTGTATATGAGTTTTGCTAGGGGATGAAGTCACTTCTAAGTTATCAGAAATATAATGTAAACTGTTAATTGTACGTAAGCAGGAGAAATCACGTACAGTCAGTAATCTTCAGGGAGAGGCAAAACGTATTAGAGAACTCTAATATACGACCTAACAGTACCAATTTCAGCTGGGAATCTATAAGAGAAGAAGGCAATAATGGGAAAATTAACGTGTAAGAGTGCGGTATTAACTTATTACATGGTTTACAGTAATGGGGCCAATCTCTATATGGTATGTTTTCTCCTGGGAATCATTCAGTGTCTGAATCATAAAACATTATGTGAAAACAGAGAAAAAGCTTCAAGAAAACAGCTTTACTTAAAGAGATAATTAGATGTAAAGAGTATAATGCTGATAAGCCATAATGCTGATATTGCTGATAACGTGGAAATACAATGAGCTATTCAGTAGTTACTTTACATTACCATCCTGCTTGAATCTATGCTGTATTTCACTTCTAGCTATACTACTATGAAGAGCTTCTTACTAATATTCTGTACTACTAACAACCAAACTATTCCAGATTACACAGTTACAATTTTTTCAGTGGATTTGTTAGCCAGAGAAGTATTAATATATTACAATATATGTGTAATAAGCACCAATATACACCATGATGTCACTGAAGTGACCAAACTAATAGTAAATGTAGAATCAGAATTCAAATTTGTTTCCCACCTGATGCTCACCCTTACTGAAACCAAAATATCAGAAATGAGTTCTCTTTGAGAAGCACATTTTGACAACTCACAGTAGTATGGCAGGACATCACCTGATTGGCTTTTAATTTATTCCATTGATAGATATGAACCACAGAGGTGAGAACTGTTTTCAGAGTTAGCGCGTATATAGCCTAGCAATAAATAAAAAGTCAAGGAAAACACATGCACAACTTCAAGACAATAAGCCTTCCTTCCAATGTTATGGCAGAGTTTACCAGCCTGGAAACCCCATCTTTCTAAATATGTCTTTGACATGAATACATCTTTGTTAGCGGTGGCTTCTTCTGCTATTTCCTCCCCACCCCTTGGACTACGAGATGGCTGAAGAAGCACTGTCCTTCAAATCATGATCACACCTAACCTGAAACCATTCATATTTGGAATAAAACACCATGATTACATTCTCTTAGGGTTAAAATATATTGATATACCTTAAATGTGCAAAAGCACAAAAATTAGGATATCAGGAATTCTGAGATACCACCAGTGCAGTTTGGGCTGGAGAGAGATTTAGCTCCTCTAAGTGCAGACACCTGATCTTGAGATTTTCATTCCTAGGTGCAGCCCTAACTCACAAGACACATCATACCCCAAGATTGTGTTTTGTTATCTAACTGTGCACGTAGAAGAATTCTACAAAACCATGAAGCAAAATAACAGACTCCTGAACAGAAGGATATAACTTCTTTTAAGACTGGTCTCATACTATAGGAAAAAAATTGAAAATGTAATCCAACTTCCAACAAACCCTGTTTGTGGGACAGTATGTTTATTTTGCCTGTGAAACCATGACATTTTTATATCTACTGTAAACCACATACACAAACATCTTCAAGACACATTAAGCATCACAGATACATGAGGTATACTGCTGGCACACACTTGAGCTATGAAACGTGAAAAGAACACCTTGAGATATCTCTGTTCTCCAACTTTATGAAGATTATAACACAGAATATCCTAAATCCAGCAACAGATCCCTGTAGTCCGCCTTCATCAATTTAATTTGCTGAGTTGTGCATTTGCATTATGATATAACTCTTAGGAAGGCAGTCACGTGGTGTTTTTCTTACATAATTTTGCCTATCAAAACAAAGCCAGCAGTGACTTATAAAAATGGTTCTCTCAGATACAGAAAATACTCCAGCAACTATAAACAATTTTAAACATAGAGATCTTGTTGCAACCTTGCTCCTTGATACTAAACAATCTACAAAATTAAACATCAATTTTTCTCCCTTCATCCCTCATTAGAGGAAAAAAAAAGGAGAAAACAGGAGAGAGATAAGTAAGAATATATGAAAGTATAATATTCAAATGCAAACAACTTCTCCCCAAGTAACTAGGAAAAGCACACAAAAAACATACAATGTTATAACTTGTATCTCCATCTAAAAGAACTATTTGTCTATAGCAGTGTATCAGATGAGACTTGTTCAGCCCATCTGTAACATACTTATAACAACTATTAAACAGAAAAGACAAATTTTATAAAAAGGCTGGAATGTGTCTATCTAGGCAGCTGTAGCAGTGGTGAGAATTAAGAGTGCCTGACCATTTGCAGAGCTAAGCCCTTCCAGCTCCAGGCCCTACCAGCTAAGGCTGATGACAGCTTTACCTCCCATGCACCAATGCTTCCTGGGTGTTCTGGAGAGCACACTGCAGTGACGTGGCTGTCACACCTCCCCGGGAAGCAGCAAGACATGCCATGCCACCCCCTGGTATGCCTCCCAGCTGGGCACCTGGGGCACCTGCAGGGAAATGCCTCCTCACTGACACGAGCTAGCATTGGAGGCTGTAACCTCAGTCGCAATACTTAGGAATACACAGGATTACCTTCTGAAAAAAAAAACAACATGAAAAGACAATAAAAATATTTCTGAGCTCCCATCCTGGTATTTGATTAATCAGTGTAACAGTGACAACTGACATAAAATATATCAGAAATAACTCAAACATGCTTACCTGTGAAATTTTAACTAAATCAGGCACATTTTTATGGGGCATCAGTGCTATATTACAGCTTGTTATCTTACAAATAATCTTCAGAAAGATGACAACTGAATTGAAAACAAACAAATCAATAAAAAATCCAACCTTCTACTTAAGAGCAATATCAATAGCTAAAACCTACTGCCACTCTTTTTATATAGTTAACATTTCTACAAACCAAGCAGCACAGTAGCCAAAAACACAGTTTATAAGCTGCACATCAAAATAATTGAGGATTTTTCCTCAATTGAGGATTATAAACAGATTTTCAGAACTCCAGTTTCACTAGAAAAGTTCTTTAATTGATTCCTCCGGCATGAGATCATTTCCCTCACAACTTCCTCTGACCTAAGTTTTGTCTTCCACTTCGGGAAGTCAGTTTGTGCTGTTTTCCTATTGTATTGCTTTGCTACATACACTGATGCTCAGAACAGCAATTCACAACAGCAGAAGACAGCACCACCACAGATCTCTGTACAGCAGGCTGCCTATCTTCAGCACACTCTACACTGGATGCATAATTTTTCTTTTCTTAAACGTGTATAAAAAGAAAAAAATATTTTCATTCCAGTGACAAAACTGTTCTTGAGCAAAACTTGTTCCTTGCATTGTTCTAAAAACACTGTAAGTTTCATCATCCTAATAAATTAACAAGAAAAGACATCTCGGTTGCAATCGTTATATAAACATCTCACCGATATAGATATATCATTAGATTATATTTTAAGCTCCCATATGTCACCAGAATTCATGCTGAAACAACCTTACAATGCAATCTTTATGACAGATTTCTGTGGATTAACCAGTTTCTAGTTTTCTCTGACGTTTTGTTAAAACTTTAATACTCTAAGCATTGCTGTTTGACATGCTTTCTTCCATTACTTTTGCCAAGCACGAGCATATGTTACAGAACAATAAATGGTGCTCTTTGATTTAGGACTTTTAACTAGAAAAATACTTCACACAGAAACTGAAAATCAGTTTCATACTACAAAATGGAAGAATTCTTTATTTTATTCACTTTTATGACTTTTCTTCCACATGTTCTGTTGGTTTGTCAAAACTAATAAAGACCTGCTACGGTTAATCAAATGGAAGTCAACTCTTAACAATTAAGGAACAAGACAGCACAATTCATAAAGGAGACAAAGTCATGACATTCGAGGACAGAAGACAGACACAGTCTCTTCCCACTATCTGGGTGTAGACTACAGATCAGACGCTACACAAATGCGCTTTCAGGGGAGGCTCCTGGCAAATCTGTATTTGACAAAATAGTACTATTCTGCCATATTTAAGGTGAAACATTTTTCTTACCAAATATTAGGTTAAGAGACACAATTCTTGGATGTGAAACAGTGAATAAAGTGAAATCAAAAAGTGCGAAGAATCCAAACTTTCATTTCTATATATTCATCTGAAAAATCCTGGAAAGACTTACTGTCTTTCTTTAAGATGCAGACTGCTATCCTTTCTCCTCCTTACCTTGTTTTGTAAAGAGAAGTGGAACCACATCACCATTTCTTTTTCACACTACTCTCCCTTGGAACATTAGGACCAGCTACAGTGGATACCTGATTAGAATACCCTCAAAGAATTACGCGTGTTAAGTAGTAATAGGAAAAGAGACAAAATGAACATTAAAAAGAAAAATCTAATTACTTCCAAAGCAAAATATTGGAAGCAAAACAAGTTCAACGTATTGTATTAGAAACTAAACAACAACACAGAACGTTGCCAACTTCTCGAACAAGTAAAGGCAGGAATACTGAGAAACTGAAGTTGTTCAAAACCTAGTGATGCCTATGTTAGTTCCAAGGGACATTAAACAAAAGTTGTCCATCAAGTATATATTTCCTGGATTATAATATCATAAGTCTAAATGAGCTTTTCATTTTACTGTCAAAAGCAGAAGAAATAATGATTAAAACACACAATGTAATGGAGCCAGATCATGTTTACAGTTGATTATCTTTCACCAGGAAAATCTCAATAGTACTCATCCCCTCATAAACTGTTTTCTGAGCATAGAAATCACATACACAAGGTAAATCAGAATAATATTTATTTTCCAGGGCTATTTTAGAGGAAAACTCAAAACAAATTTACAAAGTCTGATCCTATAAACCTCAATGTGTTCTACAAGTCCCAAAAGACTTATGCATACTTCAGTATTGCCCAACACAATACCTAAACACTTATTCTTACTTACCATTGGACCTCAGGAGGAAATCTGTGTCATCACATGTAGAAAGTGCAAAAGACCTTCTACTAGAAAACAGACCAAAACTACCTTTACAGTTTGTAAGAGATCTCTGCTTATACAGAATCCCTACTATCTATGGTATCCTCCCAGGGTTACTTTATCCATTTTTTTTTTTTTTTTTTTCCCCTTCTGTTACGTTCACCCCTCATTCCAACAAGGGGTTGCCATCTAGCTAGTCCTTTCCCAGTTCTGAGGTGCGACTGTTACGTGTAAAATTTGGAATTTCACATCTGCAGGCCACCTTTCCAGCTAGCTGAGATCCTTTAAAACCTAATTCCATCTTTCAAGCTGCTTAAAGGTTTAGGCATGTTTTATTATTTTCAGATCATTAATGAAAACACTGAAGATGGACTTGATTCAAAATTGTTTCCCTCCACTAAACTCCATAATCGTGTTCTTTGTGCTATTTCCAAATGTGGTTCCGTCTGATCTGTGTTTTCCCACATTGTTTATAAGAAAGTCATTTGAGTCAATGTCGGCAACCTTATTAATGTCAAAATATAGGACATCTACTGCCTCCAGCAAACAACTCTGCTGTTCAGAAGTGGTCTAGGCACCACCACATGGGATCCACTCATGAAAAGGAATGCTGAACAAATCATTCTGCTGCTCATTTAAAATCATCACCATTTCCAGCTCTTACTGTGAGCGCCAGGAGTAGCCTCTGGAGGCTGTGCTTCTAACAGTGCCGTTGTGCTGGAAGAAGCCTCAAAGTCTCCTCAGATGGCAGAAGAGGGTGCAAGGTCTCACTGTGTTGCCAGCTTTGCAACTACTCTGGTGCATGCTTTGTTAAACACGGCTTGGAAAAAGGTGAACAAGCCCATTTCAACTAAGAATTTAGAAAACAAATAATCATAAGTCCAGCAGGAAACCACCAGCAGTCAGATTGCTTGAATTCCCCATGACATGCAAAGTAGAGATACAGACTGCAGAGCTCTTCATATTTGCACCAGTGTTGAGTCAAGATATATCACTAAATGTAGTAAGGAAAAATCTAGGAGTATCCTTTCTGAGTGGACTGTGTCTTACCAATACACTTAAGAGATACATACAGAAAAGTGCGTATATAAAAATGTATGTGTGTGTGTGTGCGCACGTGAGTGCATGCATGTGTATGTTTATTCCTACAAAAGAAAATGGTGATAGAAAACAAGGACAGTCAGAAATACAGACAGCCTAGAATAAGTTTTATAGCAAATCCTATGAGTAAAACACCTAAGAAAATGTTTCAGATTTGATTAAATGTGGATGTGGACATGCTTCACAAAATATTTAACACGCTTCAAGTTTATAGATCTTAAGGAATTAAAGTAACAAACAGGTCTAGGAATAACACGGGAAAATGAGAAAACTTGCTTTACAATAGATGGACAAAAGCAGCATAGCAAGTGCTATTCAGCCATCCTGACACTGTAGGAGTTACTACCAAATTCACTGGCTGTGAGTCCATAAGAACTTCATAGAAGTTTGCAAGAATCTAGATGCTTTAAGAGGCTGGAGTTTTACAGATATGTGGCAAGACATTTTTTGTTCCTGAAGAGGCTTGTGATTACTCCAGTTTTCTCTTATACCTGAGAAAGCTGGTGAAGTCACCTGTTCCTCTGTATGCAGTAGGTTGGGGATTAAATAATCAAGAACAGGTTTTCTTGGTAAGTTTGAGGTTATAAACCTAGAACTTTAGAGATTCTTTAGTAAAAGAGATTGAGAAATTAATACCAGCCATGTAAAAAGAAAGAGAATGAAAACTGAATTTAAAAAGTAAACCTGGGTCCAGAGAAAAAAAACAGTTACAAAATCATGGAAGGGAAACATGCAGAGCACTGAAGCAGAGAATTTGCAGTAAGATTCTAAAAACCACTTTTTGAGTGCTAGAAATACAGTAATGAACCATAAATGTATGAAAAAAGGCAAATGAAGGAAAATTCCTGCTTGTTACAAAGGAAGTGTCACAGCAGGTGATAAAACCACAGGTTTAATACTTTATTTTATATATAAATTATCTGTTTATACTTGTTTCTGGCAATCTCAATCATACATCACTCTTAAACTGATTGGGCTAGTCTTCTGAGATGCTTGCTTTTATTCACGTTGAAAAGAGGGAGTACTCTCTGAGGCATGTATGGCATCAATTCCAATAGGACTGCTTTTCTTTCTTAAAATAGCCTTGGAGTAACAGAACATTTTTTCCCCACTCTTTAGTACCACAAGTTTTCACATATGTTCTGCAGTACATAAGGATAGTGAAAATGGATGAGAAATGAACCTATGTCCTACAGCTGAAAAACTAAACCATTACCAAGATTTATGGAAGTGCATTGTTCCTGCTTTCATAAACCAGTATATCTATCCTTGCAAAACAAATATCTCAGAAATTTCACATATACTCAAGATCTCTCTACACTAGCCTCAACAAGTGGAAATGCAACAGTATGTAACTGAGCTGCAGACACCCAGTAAATAACAATTTCCTCATCCAAAAGAAGGTTACAGGAAAAGAGAAGTGAAATTATATTTTCGTTCGACCAAACTGCTACATTTATTCTGAAAACCAGACAAAATAGTTTTATAAATTATTATTTATTTTTGCTTTTCTCCCCTTAACTGTAACACTGTATTTTCAAATGTGGTTATGTTGATGTATTTGGAAATGCTGGAAAGAACTTCATTCATTTAGGCACAGACGCTAGAAGCTGGGAACCTGCTTATATAGCCAGTGTAGATGTATGCCTTTGAGGATGATGAGGATGATACGCAGCACCAAGAAGTGCTTTCTCCAGCAGGAAGTTCAAAGTTCAACTTTGACTCTAATGTTAAATATCTGGAAGAGATTGCACAAATTCCTCTCTGAATGGACAGTGCAAGAAAAACATCATTTACACACTATACCACATTGAATACAGCAGAATGCTTCTAGAGTAAAACCTTAATACCCTGATTTAAATTTCAGTATTTTCCCATTCTCATACAAGTGTTTGGAATAGCACTGTACTTGTGAAAGGCTGTAGTTGTCACCACATACAAGCAATAATACATATTACAAGCAAAATTCAGCTCATGAAAGGTACTTTCAGACCATTTGTTCCAGTTGCAATAACATCTTTAGATGGGGACATCTTTTATACACAGTAAAAGGTTGTTCTTAATTACTGTTAATTTGGGCCAGATTTTCATGACTTTTGGACCTTATTGGACTGCATCTCTATATCATTCACATCTTCATCCATATTGAATGGAAAACTACACTAGTATGAGGCATTTCTATCACAAGTAAAGTCAGAACCTTAATGTCCCATGTACACGGTAGAAAACAACACTGAATTACTGTTAGATTCTCCTTTTTGCAGAGTCGCAATGCAGTGCACAGATACTGATTAACAAAGGGCTGAAAATAGTCCAGGTTAAAGAATGTAGAGCTCCAGATCAGTTCATCTGCCCTTCTTCTTGGACTCTGTCAGAAGAAATGCATGCTATCTGCTAATTATCTTCCTCTGTGCAACCGATTCTGATATTTTGCTCAGATATTTTTAATGTATACTTTGATATTTTTATCACGATTGGAAAAATAATTTAGATAAGGAAAGCTCAAACTAAGAGGCTTGCCTACTCATCATCTTCATAATTATTGAAGGCTTACATTTATCCTTTCTTTGGAAACAGTGAGAATTACTCACCAGGGATGATAGCACTTGAGCTGATAGCTGAGCTTACTTCCTCGAAGGTCAGACACCTTCTGAAATAGCCTATATTCATGAGAAAATAAGAAAATTTGGAGATATATTTCTCATAACTGCAAGATAGGCCTTTAAGAACACCACTTAAAAGAAGGTATTACCTCCTTTCTAACAGACTGAGCTCATTTTTGGCTGGTCAAGTGGCCTAACGTTAACTCATGATCATGTGGAACCAACAGTGCTGTGTTTTCAGTCCCAGCTGGAGTTTCCCCAGTGAGCTTTACTCTACCTTCTGGCTTAAATACTTTCTACAATCATCCAAATCCCTGAAGGGAAACGGGGATTTAAAAAAAGAAAAACAAAACACATAAACAAGCAGCTGCTCTAGGTTGCCTAAATCCCTGTATTTAAAGAAAACATGCTACATTCAAAAGGACTGTATTTTCCCTATAGGAGCAAATCATTTCACAAAATCACACGGCTTCTATGTAACCCGGTATCATGCCAGTATACAAAACACATCTATCTTAATACTACTGTATTAATTCAAGATGACGCTTTTCTATTCTTTACTGTTTGGTTTTTCCATGGTCAGAATGGCTCAGCTGATTTGGAGGTATTGGCTTATATTCTAGCAGGAGCAACTGCTCTTGACTTCTCAAGAGAGATCTTTCCTCTGACAATGGCACATTTCATACCCAGAAAAAAAAAAAAAAGAGAAATTTCAGCATGACTCCAGGCATCAAATCTTACTTAAATATATCATTAATATCACTTCATAATAAAGACAATAAATCAGATACTAACACACAGAAATTCTGTCCTGTTTGCAACTGGGTTTGAAGAAACACTAAACTAGAATCACCTAAAGGACATCCAGCCATGAGATTACAGAGAGCCACTGTACAATGAAAATGGCTACATTTTGCTAATCTCAATCTCAAACTTCAAAAAAAGCGGAATTATATGATCATTTTCACTATTCTGGAGCCCATGACAAAATATATCTCCAACACATGTCCAGATCTTCTCTGTTTTGTCTCAGCATACATTTGTCTCAACACCACATTTTTCCATTAAAAATACTGACATGGAAAGGTATTATATAGCTGATTTCATCCGCTTCTAAGACAAAATACCAAACTGGTTATACATTTCATAGGCAGTGCCTAAAACATTCCTTCACTTAATACACCACCTTGCAAACCTGTAATTCCCAGACCCCTCCAGAGCCTCCAACTTTAGTTCACATTCAGAGTTAGTTTGTGACCCAAATCTGTTTTTGTTATGTGCCAGATGTAAAAAACGCAAGATTAATACTGGTCCCACATGTGCTTTTGTAACAAGCAATCAATTTTAAAGATATTTTCTAAAAATGAGACTATTGTTAAGGTGCCTGTTCATATATGGCTATTAAAACAATGAAAACCATCTTTAAGTGATAGCTACATGCACGTATCTATAATTTAATGTTCAGTAAAAAAGAATGGACATGCCATCTACATCAGACATAATGACCTAATTTATCAAGCATATTCTTGGTATCCCCTTAAGATGAAAAGCAAAGTGGCATCAAGCCACAGAACAATGTGGCCCTGAATACAGTCTCAAGGCCAAATAAGAGCTAGTACATATGCCAGTGTGTGCAAAAAGGAGCATACTGCTCATTTACACAAAGGTAGATCTTCAAAGAAGAAAGATGACTAAAACTCAGTAAATGCATCACTCCATAGCACAAATGGTAATGATGTGCACAACACAGATGCCACATATTTGTAAAATATTCAACTTCTCTCTTCCAAAATAAAAAGAGGAATTTTTGAGTTGGAGCTGACAGGGATTCCAGTCTTAGCAGACTTAAAGGTTTCCCATGTTATGTTAACGTAAGATTTTTGCCCAGGCTCACGTAACTTCTCAAGTTTCCCATGCTTTACTATGTTCAGAATTCTTTAATGCACATACTGAAACACACAGACATAGAGTAAAATCTGAGCTTTATTTTTTTTTTTTTAAAGGAAATTAAAATTTTTATCAAGTAATTTTATAATGAAACTAAGCTTTCCATACCCATAGTATTACCAGCAGTACAAGAAATGCCATTGTGAAGTACAAATGCAAGGCTATAGTAACAAATTTTAGGGTACAATAAAAATTTTAGACATACAGCAAGACGTACATTTTTCTGTCCTCAGAGAAAACTGTAAAACCCTCTTTAATCCTTTCCACAACTGAAAAAGAAACAACAAACAAAACAGAGATGAGCAGAAGCTCATCTTGGCAAGCAAGAGAACAAACTTTGATAAGAACCTGGCTACATTTTGCAGGAGAGAAGTTATCATGCATTTACCTAATAAGATTGTAGGTCCCTCTAGACTTGCAAAAGGTTGTTCCTGAAACCTGAAAGGAAAAGAATACTCCTAAGTATACGCACACGGGACCACTAACACCAAGTAAGCCATAACGAAGTGATAAACTTACAGTGTAAAAGCATTATGCTGATGGCGTTATCCATCCCTTTGATGCTTATCTGCTGCACACATACTGTGTTAGTTGTATAAGAAGAATGAGAAGGCTTCTGACATCATCCCTAGGACCATTCTGACTTACTTACTGATATTATTGATGATATCCATTCATTTTGGCTCTGCATAGAAAAGAAGACAGAGAGGAACAATTGGTAAACAGAAGAAAAAATAATAATAAAAAAGAATCTACTGTTCTTTGAGCCTTTACAGAATTTCCCCAAAACAGCGACAGAAAACCTCTCATGTAACAGGTTACAGAGGTTCAAATACTACTACTACTAATAATAATAAATAGAAACTAAATTCACAAGCAAAATGTAACTTACCAGCATTTCATTCTCAGGTTGTCTGTGTAACATTTTGATAAACGTCAGTCTTCCAGAAGTGACTTGTTCAAAAGACATGATCATTCCAGGCTGCAGTGAGGAAGAAAATTCCTGCTTTCTTGGAGAGCATCAGATGTGTACAGATGAGCTTCTGTACAGTAAAATATGTGAATATACTGTGCTTTAATGAAGCTAGTTCTTGTAACAGCCCACAAGTCTTTCCCTTGAAATAAGCTGTGCCTGCTATTGAATAAATATACATTTCTAATACGCGCTATCATTTAACTACTTCAGAGAAAAGAATAAGATCCATGATTTTACCAGGAAATAATTTCAATGGGTTATTCAGAAACCATCAGATCCTTGGATAATCATCCTTCAATAACATACAACAGATGCAGCAAGGTATTTAATTCCACTCATGACAACTGCAGATTACTACTGAAAGATATTTGCAATATTCTGTAATCTTATCCAGAGCACAGTACGTTCACACACAGCGTTAAAGTGAAAAGGTATATTTTTATGTCTTAAAAATGACTTGCATCAATTCCTTGTTTCTTTCTTTTTGTTCTTCCTGCTAAGTTGCCCTATAAGCTACCATATAAGATTTTTGCCTAGGCTCACAATTTCTCAAATTCTTGTTACATCAACCAAACAAGATGAGCCAAAATCATATGATATTGAATACAGGTAGCCAATTGTTCTGCTGCTGAAGAATATATGACATACCATAAATTTTAAGCTATAAATTTATTTGCAATACATTCCTGCAGAACAGACTATCCATACCTGTACTCCATGCACAATAAAGATGATTTATACATTGTGCAGCTGCAAAACACAAAAAATTGCCTTTTAAATGTACATACAAATAGAAACTTTTTACCCAGTCAGATGTTCTCCTGAAATTTCTCGTTATTCCAGAGTAAAAGAATCCTTATTTCGAGAGCTTTTAAATCATAATAAGATTCAGATATTCCCACATTAAAGAAAGGGAGAAAGGAAGACACAGAGAGGTGAGTCTCACCTTTGTGTCTGGGAAGATCATGGAGTGGATCCTCCTGGAAGAGATGATAAAGTATATGCAAGATGAGGAGATGACCCAAGACAGCCAGTATAGTTTCACCAAGGGCAGACTGTGCCTGACCAATCTGTTGGTCTTCTATGATGGAGTATGGCACTGATGGACGAAGGAAGAGGAACTGATGTCATCTACCTGGACTTGTGCAATGCCTTTAACATGGTCCTGCACCACATCCTCATCTCTACATTGGAAAAATACAAATTGATGGGGTGAACTCTTCAGTGGATAAGGAATTTGTTGGATGGTTTTAGCCATGGAATTGTTGTCAACAGTTCTGAGTGCAGATAAAGACCAGTTATGAACACAGACAGTGGTCTGTCTTAAACCAGCACTCTTCAGCACCTTTACCAATGACATAATTGGTGGGTTTAAGTCTACCCTCAGAAGTTTGCTGATGACACTAAGCTGAGTGGTGGAGTTGACACAGTGGAAGGGAGAGATGCCACCCAGAGGGATCTGGACATGCTCAAAAAGTGACACACGAGAGTCTAATGAGGTTTAACAGAACTAAGTGCAAGATGTTACACATGGATTGACACAATCCCAGATACGAATACAGGCTGAGAGGAAAAAAAACTCCTTGAGAACAGCCCTGCAGAGATGGATTTGCAGGACATGAGCCAGCAGTGTGTGCTTGCAGCCCGGAAGGTCAACAGTATCCTGGTCTGCATTAACAGAGGGGTGTCAGCAGGTTGAGAGAAGGGACTGACCCTCCCCCCCCACTCTGCCCTCATGAGGCTCCATCTGGAGTACTGCGTCCAGGACTGGGGCTCCCAGCACAAGAATGATGTGGAGCTGTTGGAGCAGGTCTGGAGCAGCATAATGAAGATAATCACATGGCGACAGCACCTGTCCTATAGGTTGAGGGAGGTGAGCTTGTTTAGCTTGGAGAAGAGAAAGCTCTGCGGAGACCTCAGTGGGGTCTCCCAGTACTTGAAGTACCAGCAGGAAGAGAACCAATTCTTTAGTCTGATAGTGATAGGACAAGGGGGAATGGCTTTAAACTGAAAGAGAGGAGATTTAAGTTAGGTGTTAAGAAGAAATTTTTGCTCAGAGGGTGGTGAGATGCTGGAACAGGCTGCTCAGAGAGGTTGTAGATGACCAATCACTGGAGGCACTCAAGGCCAGGTTGGATGGGATCCTGGGCAGCCTCATCTAGTGGTTGTCACTTACTACAGTTGTAATTTAACATCTTCGCTTTTAAAAAGGTCAGACACTGGAACAGGTTGCATAGAGAGGTTTTGCATTCTCCATCTTCCAAGATTTTCAAGACTAGACTGAACAGAATACTGAGAAACATAGTCTGATCTCAAACTTGACCCTGTCTTGAGCAGAAGATAGACTAGAGACCCCTTTTGCCCATTCCATCTTGAATAATTCCAGAAATATATCTTTAAATATAAGCATATACTAATAACCTTGTTAATAACTTCTCTTTTCCCCTATTAAAAATGACATTCAAAACAACAGACCTAAATTACGAGCCTAAAGAAGTAAACTAAAAAAAATCCCAGCAAGTAACCCGTCCTTTGATAAAACATATATGATTGAAACTACATTTTTCATGATTCTCTCAACTACTAAGATATTCATCCCTTGATAAATATATACGCTTACAAAACATTTTTTTATGAAATTTCCAGTAATAAAAACAGTCTTTGCATTTAATTTTGATACACATCATGACCAGCTATGAAGTACTTCTAACACAGCTTTTTTTTCATACTTGCTTATTTCAAACAAATTGCCGGTTAAAAAAAAATATCTATCTGAAATATGTGAAGGTATAACAGAGATCCTACTACTCACTTGAGAAAAAAAGCAAACATTTACCTTGAAAAATTCATAACTTCTGGAAACAGGGCTGTAAAGTGTCACATCCATCATCTCTGCATTATTCTAGATTATTTACTGTATACAGGATTATCAGAGAAGATGCTAGAATGACATTCTACAGAATGGTTTCATAGACATTTAGACATTTTCAAGATCCTTTAGCAAATGAAATTGGGTTTTCTGAAAATGGGTCCTTTTCATTTCCAGAATCCCTTGATAAAACACACTTTTAAGTGCAATAGGAAAAATATACCACAGCTCAGACTAGTTAGGAAAGGCAAAATGCTTTAGAAGTTTTAGAACCATTTGCATTTTGTCTCTGAATTTTTATGATTCTATATATTTTCTACATTTATCTGTGGAATGATATAAAAATGAACTTCAAGCTATGAATTTCTTCATGGAAAATTACATTGTCTATATTGTCCTTGCTGATAAGCATAGGTTGGATATTAGATTGCTTTTCTAATTTGACTCCAGATTGCTTCAGAGCATTAAGAAGCTGGTACAGAATTTCTGTATCATTCTTTGCTCATTTGGAAACTGTACAGCCTTTCATTTTTGTTATGAGAGCTTCCAAGATGTAGACTGCTGTAAGGATGTACTTAGAAATAAAGAAAATAAGATACAGTACTTCCTTATGGAATAACCATAATGTAACAGGAAAAATACACCTGTGATGTTACTTTAATTCCTGTCTGAAAAGCGTGACCAAAGTCCCCAGTGGTTGTTATTCACACTCAGTTATCAAAACACTGCAAAAAGTGGTTCACTTGCATAGAACCTGCCCCAGTCATATACACTGATTGTTAGTCTAAATTTTCTTACCCTCTTCATACTATTTAGAAGAATCATGTGCTAGTTTTGTTGGTACTTTTTTTAGCCCTTACTGAATCACTCCAGCTACACAATGAAGTCACAGATTACCTTATCATTGCCAGTATGCATCACACCATTAAAATTAAACCTCTTTTATTCTCTCCTTGATATCTTGAAATGAAATTACTGTGGACAAATACAGTCTGTAGTACCTTTCCCAAGGAATTCACATTACAATCCAAATTACGACATTAAGACATCTCAACATGTAAATGATAATCAAGAAGGAAAAAAGGTGCACTTTGATAATGAGGTCAGCTTCTACTCACGGAAGCATGTGATCCTGTACAATGCCTGCTATGCAAAAAATTACTTAACTGAAGGGACAAAGGGGACATGCTAGGTTTGATAAATGAAAAGAGTAATAAATGAACAACTATTTAGATTCTGATATTCAGTGGCCATTCAATGATATTCATCATGCATTCAGCTTTCTACTTGCAATGTAAATATTCAAAGTGATATACTCTCTTGGTAGCCTCCCCTACTAAACATCCTGTTCCCGCAGGAATAGCAGAGCCTCTTGCTCAGCATCAGGCACATCCACCTCTAACCCAAAACCCTGGTCGGCTCCTGGGGTTGTACCCTTTGTCCCATGTGACCTGATTATAGCTTTGACTGATGGCCAGATCAGCCACCTCCAAAGTAGTTCAACAAGAAGTATTTTCAATTTCTTTTCAGTGCTTTGAACGTGCTTATAAAGTCACCTTGAGCGCACAAAAATGAATGGTTTTGTTGTTGTTTTCTTTTTTGAGATGAGCGTTCAGAGAGCCTGATTAGAAAGTGTTTGATACCGGGCTGTCCAGCCACTGGGAGGAACGATATTCTTCCACTGTGGTTCTTCCTGCCTTTTTCTAGATTGTTACCCAATTGAAGTTTTTAACCAATCTTATTTAGCGTGCTTCTGTGGCATTTCTGCCATCATACTGAAAGAAAAAAAAAAATGTGATCTGTAAGGTATTTCTGATCAAAACATCCCTGGCTGTTAAGTAAATGTCTCCAAAACAATCATTCTCCATTCATCACCAAAGCAGTCTTTCCTCCCTTGCTGTACATGCTGTTCTAATGCTGCCAACTTTCCCGGTTTCAAGTGCCCCATTTGCTTTGGCTTTAGACAGTAGAATATGTTTCTTTCAATGGCAAAACTTCAGCACACAGTGGAAAATGTTTCTGAGTATAGATTTCTGAAAAGAAACTCAGTGTGTTCTTGTTTATTCAGAAGCAATAAAGAAACGTAAAATATCATTGCCACACAGCAGGCGTATTCTGAATTATACTCCAATATAACATAAATATAGCTGTGCCAAAGACATTATGAAATGAGAGAAAAAAACTGAAGTAAACTTTAACATCGCTGTATGTCACTATGTAATGAAAACTGACAGAAGTCCAAATTTACCAGATGAATCTAAAATAATTACATTTGAAAACATTCAAATCACAGTCATTTCTCTCTGTAATGCTAGAGAATGTGCAACATGATATTTTATTTACGTTTATGAATACCAGGCAATGTTCTGCCAACTTCCTAATACTACTTTTTGCTTTTTAGCTCCCTTTAGTCTTTTAACTGATTTGCTAAGGAATTGCTTTTTCCTTCAGAAAAGCAGCAGATAGAGAAAATTTTTCAAGAGCATCATCAGAAATTCAACAAACCTTCAAACTACAATGGCTGAAATAGGAAGCAAAAAGGAGAGTATTTGACTGAGTAAAGTCAATACACAAGCAAAAAAGAACAAGATCTCTGCTGTCTCCAAGTTGGGAATCTATGAAATGAATGCAGAGAAAAACTGATTTTCTTCTGGTATTATAACCCTGCAACTTAGTGCGTTGGGAAATAAGAAAAGAAATGCAGGGTGGATAGATTACACCACTATAGAAAAGACACTGTAAAAGTTTGGAAGTGTAAAACCAAGGAAAACCAAGCATTCTACATATTTTGGCCCGTTTTACATCTGAGCAAATCAAAAAATGATCACAGAGAAACAAACTACCTATTTGAAGAAAAAAAAAAAAAGCTCTCAAAACTGATATTCTCTGAACCAACAAAAATTATCCTCTCTTATGTTTTCAACATCTAGTCCCAGTAGTAAAGCAGGTAAAGTAACATCTCTCGTACCTTAACAAATTATACAGCCTCTCCCATTTTAGGTTTTTGCTTTAATATAAAACCCTGTTCTACCATAATTCCTAACTTGAGAATTAGTCTAGATCTACGGAAATCTACATTAACAAAAATTGATACTGTCCCCATATTTCAGTAACTACAATTACACAAAGAAAAAAAGTAATCCAGGCATCTAAAAAGAAGCTAGACAACTGGCATCAATAATAGGAGTAGAGATAAAGGAAGAAGGGAAAGAATGGAAGGGCATTAGACACAATAATAAGCATGGAAATGATATAAAAATCTATCATGACTAAACCCCAAAGGGTTTTGAGCTAGATCTTTCTAGCCAGATCCTTTCTGCATTTCCAATCAAAGTACAATTAACCTGTACTTTATAAAAATGTTTGATATGGGGCTATCTGCGAGAAGACAATTAGTAAAGACTGATAAATAATGTGTAAAAAAATGTAAAAGAATAGCTAATGCTCAGTATAGAGAATGATTGCAACGTAAGTCTTTGTTATCATTAATATTTGTAAGCATTTCTGTGTGAATAAATTGTGAATGAAACAAGACCTGAAAGCACTGTACAGACAAAAAAAAATAGGAAGAGCTGGAGAATTTTGAGGTCTGTAGTTAAATTAAGAATGCAGATTTACGTGAAGAGTGTTATAAAATATTAAGTCGTGCGTCCTTTGAATATGCAAAAAGATTTCCACCAAGAGCTAAATCCCACTGCTGGAAGATGGGTGAGGAAGGGAAAACTCACTATAATGTTCCAGGAAAGGCTAGTATCTGAAGAAGTTATGCAGGTGTGTAAAAACGTAAAGGTGGCTCTTGGACCGCATTGATGACAAAGGGCAGGGTAAATGCCATAATGCAACAGAGAATTTAGAGCATGGTCTGTGGTACTTGTTGCTCCTAAAGAAGAATGATAAACTACAGCATCTGCAGAAACTAGCATTTGCTAATTCTGCATTTCTTTTAACATAAAATAACAGAATGGTCTTATATGAGAAAGCTAAAACGAACAGGAATGTGCATGTTTTATGATATGAAGCTTATGAGGAGACCACATTCTTTAGATATATCATAACAACTACAGCAGAGCTGAGGAAGATATTAACTTTAAAATAATTTTTTTTTTAAAAAAAGGCCAGCAGACATGAGCAGTGAATACAATTTATGCTTCCTGACATGGAATTTAGAGTCTTTCTAACCATCACAAGAAAGCACTAGTGAAAGAAGTGTCCAACAGAACCAGCAGGCCAACAAAATAAGCTACTTTCAGCATGGAGATTATTGAGATTAATCAGTGATTATGACTTGAGTATCTGCATAAAATGACTCAAAAGTCACTTTCAGTCTTATTTACTCTACCTACCTACTACCGTTTTCTCTGAAGCAATTTATAAAGATTATTCAGATTTTTACCTGGACAGAGTGACACATATAAAGAGTAATAACTTTCTAAAGCAGCATGAAATTCTTTCAAAGTGCAGTTCAAGCACTACTTCTATCCACATTCTTTAATGACCTTTATTACTGCAATGAAAGGCAGGCCAGCTAAACACAGTATCCTGTTTTAAATCCACTTTACTGCTGTAATGCTACAACTGAGCTAAGAGATAGAGCCACAGAGGAGCTTTCCTATAAGCATCCTAATGGCTATGGGAAATTAAGCATCCTCCTTTTCAATGCTATAATGAATACTGTATGTTTCATACCAAGTGCAACAAATACAAGAATCTCTCCAAACCTAAATATAGTTGTATGAGCACAAAATTCTTTTACACACTATCAGCGTAAAAGGCTGATTTTTAAAGGCTGCAAGTATAAAATTCCAAATCAAATGCTATCAATATAAGTGATATAACCAACTGCAAAAAAACCCCAAAGATTTTATTCCTTCTCAAAAGAGCAAAGTCCATCACATTTGATGTTTGTATGTTTCATTCTAGAGAAGGGGTAAACTTTAATGGTAAAGACTTATTTTGCTTACTACATGAATGTAAATGAGACAGCAGTGTCACAAGTGCAATCCAGAAAGAGATTCTGAAATATCTTTAAATTACATTAAATGAATGAAAACTAGACCTGAGTTTAAATCATATTCTTAAATGCTTTCTAGATCACTAAAAAGAAGTTCAACCATACCAAGCTCTTTTCAGACCACTACACAAGCTGCAATCACTTTGCTCACACATACACAAAAAAGTCCCATACAATCTTTTAAAATACGTATGGTATTTTTTAAATACAGTTTTGTGGACTGTATCTTAATGCCATTACCTTTCATTTGCGTGCTCCATTCAACTTACTAATAGACTCCATCTGTTACATATGGTTCCCTTGAAAAAGGACATGTATCTTGAAACTGCTGATCCAATCTTATTTAGCATCAAGCATTGCACATGCACAGTGCTGTCTTCACATAAATGAACATGAATTGTTTTGACTTGATGTACTTAGAGTCTGCTAAAGATTCAGTGAAAAGAGGTTTGAAATTCTATTTCACAACACAAGTTTTATCTACATGGATATCTTGATAGAGACATCAGCTGTGAAATCAGAATATATAAGTAGTTGCACTGAATGCACTGAAAGCTTAAACACAGAGAGGTTAGAAAAACAAACAAATCATAACACACCTATTGAAAAGACAGTCTTAACCTTTTGCCATCATTTATAAATGGAAAGAAGCTGCTACATAGTTCAGCTGTAAGGGAGGATAAAGAACTGATAATAATCCTCATGCTCCTCACATGAACTCCAACAAGGCATTTGAATGAGACTTTTAAAGCTGAAAACTGTCAAAGCAGAATAACTTTTGCTAATCCTTGTGCCACAAATTACTAATCCATCTGGAAAGCTATTTTTTTTGCATGTGTTTACAAGGATCTAAATGTCATCAGACAGAGACAACTAGGTTAGTAGCATATAAAACAAATAAATATATAAATAAACGGAAATAAAAATGTCTGAAGCAGTTGACCACAGAATAAGTAGGATTTGCAGAAGTACTTACAGCTCTCAATCTCCAGCGTGCAGTTCTGTTCATCCAGCGGATATCTCCGTAGGTCCATCATACAAGCAGCTGTTGTTGTAATTCTAGGAAGGAAAAAGAAGAGCTTGTTAATGCGTCTCATTTCAATCTTTCTTTGACTGCACACAGTTGAAAGAACAAAATATATTTCTACAGACACTTGCCTATTTTTACTAAAATACTGTGTATGCTGGTTACTTGTAACTAATGCTGTTCCAAAAAGATTATGCCACTCTGGTGGGCAAGCAGACAAGAGTCCTCTTCATTCACATTATCACTGTACTGCAAGCGTTAATAATCAGCAATCAGTTTATCCTGAAAAAAAATCTCCATGAATTAGGATAGCATTACTTCTTCCATTTTATACTGAAGAAGCCCAAAAGAGGAAGTCTTAAAGAAAGGCGGCAAAATAAATCTGAGGATGAACAAAGAAAGATGCGTACTTCATATCCTGGGTTAATACTCAAATCCCTTCATATGAAACTTAATTATTCTTTCCTTTGTTCCACAGTGCTTTGCAAATGAACCAATATTTTAGTTTCACATTAACAAGCAAACACTGTCAGGAACTTTTTCATCGAAGGTTTAGACCACGTTTGTGCCTCAACAGTAAACCTCAACGTGGGTCAGGCATCTCCCTCAGAAGTGGAGACAAACATCTGTATCATCAGTAAATCTTGTGCGGACAGATCTGACACGGGAATAATCCTAAGCATAATAACATGAATCAAACCACAATGCTCAGCAGCATTTTATTAACTGTGTACCTGGAAAGCTTCCTTGTGTGTACACAACCTTTTTTTTCCTCTTTTAAGAACATGTAGCAATTAAAAAAAGTCTACTATTTGGCATCAGCCAATATTTGAAAAAACTATATTCTATACAGACTCCAAGTGGAGTTAAGTGGATATTTGGAGCATAAACAAAGATGTTTCTAGCCTTCTTTCCCTCTCCATCTGGTAAGAGCCCTTCTCCTACACAGGTTCTAAAGCCTGGCAACTTATACAGCCCTTTCAGAGAAACTAAGATTTTCTATGTTAGATACTTCGATTGTTCAGCAGCTGTTCATAAACTTCTTTTACACTCTTCAATTTGACCAAAAGAGACCTTTCACTTGATGGACCTCAGTCTTCCTCCTTAAATACCTACTCTTCTCTAGAAGCAAGAAGTTACAGCTGTTTCAGATAGACTCAAAATTCACTCCACAATGACTTCAACAATCCTTTCCACAAGACACCTGAACACTATTAAAACAATAAGTATTTCTTGTTAGTATCCTTACTGCTGAACTTAACCGCATTTAGCTGCTATTCCAGGAAAAGAAAGGAAGGGAAGGAAGGGAAGGAAGGGAAGGAAGGGAAGGAAGGGAAGGAAGGGAAGGAAGGGAAGGAAGGGAAGGAAGGGAAGGAAGGGAAGGAAAGGAAGGAAAGGAAGGAAAGGAAGGAAAGGAAGGAAAGGAAGGAAAGGAAGGAAAGGAAGGAAAGGAAGGAAAGGAAGGAAAGGAAGGAAAGGAAGGAAAGGAAGGAAAGGAAGGAAAAAACCAGCCCTGTAATTTCTGCAATGGAAAGAACAAGAACAAGCATCCTTTGTCTCTTCTTGAATGGAAGTCTGCCAGCATTTAACAAAAGCAAACTACTGAAGAATACATCTGAGTGCTTAAGTTCTAAGTGCACAAAAGATTCGAGAAACACCAGCTTGGCTGACTAGTAAGTTCTCTAATACCTCTCTGCAATTAACACATACTTCCCACTTGAATCTTCAAAACCAAGGCCTTCCAAATGAAGGCAAAAGCACAAATAGTGCTGTCCCCATGCTTTGAAACAAACAAAAACAAAATAAGCACAGCAATAAAAATCATCAGTAGGGCAGAGTTTCAATCAAAGCAAAACAGTAGTTTACAATGTCTTCAATTGAACTCACTTGCTTATTCTTATCCGTAATGCAAATCCACTGGAGAAAAGAAAAAAAAAAAAAAAAGAAATTTGTCCTTTCCTCTCTTCACACCTCCTTATATTTTTTTACCCTGATTTTTCTCACCTATCGAAAATAGAAATCCCTTTCATCTTCAAAATTATTTAATCAACAAAACTGCCTTCTGATAATTATTAATGGCTTGCAATTCATGGTGAATAGCTAAATAACATTACTAATGAAAGAGCACCGAAGAATTTTGAAAGATCTCAAATTCATGACTCGCAATCTATACCTTCTCTCAGAGGAAAAAACAGCAGTTCCTTATAGTTAGGAACGCTTGAAGCAGGAATACCACCTCCTACTCAAAGCAGAGCTGTTTTAATTTTCATAAAATAATTACAAATATTTTTTACACAGCCTGGACAAGTGAAAAAAATATATATTTTATTTTCTGTATAATGTAACCTTGAGAACAAACAACGGACAAAGCAAAAGCTTTATAAAAACAACTCCATGACTCAACATGCTGCAGTCATTAGGAATGATGAGAGAGTAACAGTGCCCTCATGGAAACACTGTGTGAAATGAAACACAGAACTGTCTCATACACTGATTTTTTATTTGCTGTCAGAGAACAACATTGTGATAGTCCATTCTGTGATCCTTAATGATCTAAAGCAGTCTTCAGTGCAATGACCTGCACCCCAAATATCTTGTAGGGAAAGTGAAGATGATGTCAATAACTCACAATAATTTAGACGACCGTTACTTCAGAGAAAACTGAAAATCAGTCCTTGTCTCAAACCTTAAGGAGGTTCCATGCACCATATAAGACTCAGAAAGTGGTCCTGCTCCTTTCTCAGACCAAAGCTGAAGATAATGAGAAACTCTTAAAACAAAATTTAAAAGATGAAAACAAAATAATACTGTCCTGGTAATGTTAATAATTCTTTTTTCAATACTGCCTAGGGGCTATTTTTTCAAAATCTAATACATTTTGTCCTTTCTATAAGTTCAAGTGTGAAAATCAGAATAGCAACTTGAACAGTTTTGACATCACTGCAGAATACAGAACATCACTGAGAGACGGAACAGCCCTACTACTGATACGTGGAGATGGACAGAACCCGAATTCCTGTTGGAGCTGCAGAGGCTCTGCAAAGCTATGAGGAATAAGAAGCAGCAGAAACGTATTGTTGCCCTGGAAGGAAGCAGCTCTGACCTTTACAGACAGAGCAGAAATGACGAGTAAGGAGGTGACAATTTCAGATAGCTCCTCTGAGCAGAGTGGTAGTACAAGAACTGCATAATACACTTCTCTGCTCCAGCACTGACAGATTGTGACCCTACTGAGAAAAAGGCAAAGCTGAAGCCAAGGAAGATGCAGGGATTAATACTTTCTTCAAATGCATGCACACACATTCTGTTAAAGACATTGTGAGACTTCACTTCAGATCTTAAGGCAGAATCTGATTCTCAATTAACAGGACCAATGCAAGCTTGCGAGGAAACTATTCTCCTTAAGACTGTGGCTCTTTATCACGGATCTCATCAGAGTTCTGTGCACACTGACTGGGAATTGCTATCTGTTTCTCTCAGAATCAGTTACTGAAGTCGTGTACTGCAGCAACACCCACTGATCACCTCTGCTTCTCGGAAGCAGCCCTGCTGTGTGACAGTTGGAAGCACTGGCAGCAGCAGCAAGCACACCCCGTTTCAACTATGCAGCACAATCTGGGAAAAAATGTAATTCATTAAATCACTTTCCTGAGCAGTAATATTGGATTTAAACATTTTTCAAGGTTGTTAAAAACACTAACAGATCTGATTTTAAATTAAAATACATTTATTGCTAGTTACAGAGTTTGGAGATTTTTCTTTTGCCTATTCACATAAAATATAATATGAACACAGATTAAGTGTTGGCTTTCACAACAGATAAACAAGCGATATTTCTACATGTCCATCGTTAGTGCCAAACATCCAGCTACCGACTGCTATGATCTTTCAATTTCAAAATGTTCACAGAGTTCCTCAATGTGCTTTAATGTAATAATAATAATAATAATAATAATAATAAAATGTAGAAACAGTTTTATTGGTGTCAATGGCTTAATTTGGAAAGAAATTATATACTCAGTTTTACACAGAATCTGTGCCGTCTTCTAATACCTCTTCTCAAAATGTTATATTTCCACCTAAGCTCCAACTTTTCTTGCTTTTCTTTTCATTTTGGGACTACCAAAATGACATTTAAATATTCTCTTTATTTCCTGCCCAACACTTACATATGTAAGCAGTCCCTGAAAGCACTAAGAGTGCTTGTTAAAGCTAGAAGGCACAACTCTAAATATATAGTGCTAAAACTTTTTCTAAAGGTAATACAAGATAGGGAGTAATTCTTGGAGCTGACAATACACAAGGAGTTGGAAAGCATACAGAACTTTTGAGCACACAAGATTTTCCAGAGCAAACTAAAAATCTATGCCTGTGATCCTTCTTTTTCAGTCTAATTTTCTCCAGTGAAGGATGGGCTGTTGTTCTGTCTGAATGTCAGCTCAAAAGACTCATGGAAAGCTGTAGAATTTGGCTGTTATTTTGTAGTAAAAGAATTGTCATTCTGAAGGATCGAATTTTTGGCTGAAGATTTGCGTGTAGTGATGCCTAGTTTTCTTCCATCTCTTTTCCCACACAGCTTTCTTAATGTTTTTTAAATTAGATAGCATTGCTTGCTATCCTATCACTAAATCCAAAACTCAGCCACAACATTATGTTCATAATTCAAATCCCTGTGAAAAGCACACAACAGGAAAATCTTCTGGTACAATAACCTCAGCCTCTCCCTGAAATACTACAAGCTCCTTTAGAAGATAACACCAAGGGAACACAATGAAACAGATATACCAGAAGAACTAGAAGGTGCACTTCAGAATTTCAATATTTTATCACTGGGAAATGTATCTTCGTCTTTCAGCATTCACTTCATCTCTCCATTTAAGAAGAAATAATAAATAAATAAAAGGAAGATCCCTAAAAAAAAAAAACCAAAGGATTTACAGAACACTGAAGCAACATGAGCACGGTGACTGAGTCAGTCTGTGAAAGAAACAGCCTTGGAAGAAAGAGCCACTCCATTTCCTCTACTTTTCCAGTTTATAAGGTTTTTGCTGCAGGCCTAACACTAGAAAACTGAAAGTTCTACTTCCAAACATTTTGCAAAATATGTTTCTTTTTCCAGTAGGAACAACGACATGTGCACTTCACTGAGACAATGCCAGCGCTGCAATAAGAATTGCATAATTGCAGCTATTTTTTTCTTAAAAAATTACACTGCTTCCACACAAGTCAACCTGCACACAACAAGTACATCACATATATAAAACATCTCTGAACAAGTTGTGTCATATTGAAAAGGAAAAAAATTATCATTCTTCAAGTTCTAAGAGAAAAATGTTTGATGTGTTTCAGACTGTATGGAACATCTTCACCACAAACTTCCCTAATTCTTGCTTTTGATTTTTCTTCAAAAAATTCAACTTCATATAGGGGCATGAAAAGCAAAAAAAGCACTACAATCTTACAATCTCTTTAAACATAGTTGTCTTACTGTTTTGAATTTATGAATTGGAAGTAAGCTTTCTCATGAGCAACGAGGATTTGGTATCTAATTCTCACTGTCTAACTCACAGTTTGTTCTAACCTGTATGCTGAACTTTATACATACCCAGTACTATCATTTTTTCTTCTTGGATGATAAAGATACAACAGTCAATTAAATAATTGAAAAGTTAAAGGGAAAAAAAAAAAAAAAAGGAAGTATCTTCTTCAGAAAATACATACTGCCTCAGTGCACAGATTCTGCAGATAATGGTGCTATTAAAAATGTAGAAGAAACAACACATTATAATAGCTTATCTAGAATGAAATTGCCCACAGACTACCTCTTCATTGAGTCTTCAGAGAGGAACAACTACAGTAGCACTCCCATTCTATGCCGCAACACTGGTACCTGCATTAAAGTCTTGTTTCCCTCAGGAACTGTATCCAAATGTAGAATCATGTGCTCCTTATTAAACAGTGTGCAACTTCTCCTTTGCATCCCAAAAATGTCAGCATAAGCCAATCTCCAACAAGAGCTGGACACAGCTGCTGATGAAACCAGCAAGGTGGATGGCACTCGTGCTGACACAGTCTACAGCTCCTTCCTCAGCTAGTGATGAACTCGTGCCCAGGACAACGATCTTACAAAGAAATTGCATTTATTCATTCTTCATTTTCCTAATTTATGTTCTAGGACATAATTAATTCAGCAAAATAAAATCACAAAATATCACCAATTACTAACAATCTGCCTATTCAGGAAAACATTTACATGGATGATCTGACAATAAGGTGCTTTCAGAACTGTGGAGAAGGGAATTTTTACCCAACTAAAAAATTAATGTGAAAGTCAAAACAACCTTCAGCAAAAAAAGAGAAAAGCTGAATTACAATTTCAGCTTATTTAGTAATTCTTATAGAAGCAGCAAGATAAGAGCCCACAGTGCCTTATTCCTCTGGCTTTTGTGAGTCAGAATAAGAAGACTCATTTTCCACAGGGAAATGTCAATAGAAATACTAAATTTATGTGGATTCTTCATAAGCAGAATTACCCTCAGATCCAAAAAGGGAGAAATAAGTCAGTTAAAAAAAAAAAAAAAATCTATAATGCAGACTTGAAATTATCATGTTTCTTTCAAGAACCTTTAAAGACAAGCAGTGACCTGTAAAATTCTAACCCTCAGAAAATTTGAAGACAAAAGTAAAACAAAGTCTCCCTGAGCTGAAGTGGGACTGATACTTCAAAAGCAATCAAACCAGAAGACAGTTAACTGTCAGATTCAAGGCAAACTCTGAAAAGTGCTACAGAATAACAGACACAGGTTAATCCTTATTAAATCAATTACGATTAGAAAATTTCAACCACACAGACCGGAACAAGAGGATAGTTGCACTGCCTCCCTACATGGCTGTAGGATTTCAGATAGACCAGTTCTTTCTACATTTTCCCCCCCAATAAATAACTCACTAAGTTGCTCACTATCACTACTGCTTCTACACAATCTGAAACAGATTTTTTTTCTTTGCAGTCAACGTTGAAAGCACAAGCAGCAACTAAGCACATCAGAAAAATTTCCAAGGCAACGTAAATAAATTCTCAGCTGTCTTCACCTCCCTTCTAAATCTTAACCCAATGCAGCCAGCAAAAGTTTGGAATGAGAAACTTCCCAGTTTTATACTACCGGGAATCAAGCTGATTTATTCATTCAACAGAACAACCTAAATGTAATTGACTATTATCTTTGATCAATATCTCTTGCTTTGCAAATAAACATTTCAATTTTGCTCTGGTATTTAGGGAACAATAAGAGGCACTTGTCCTCTACTGATGTCCTTTCAAATATCACTGTAACATTAACTGTCAATAAAGAGAAAGAAAGAAAGCAAGCAAGTAACAAGGATGATCTTAAAGTCTCAAAATATCCTATGTATTGCCTGCAGACTTTAGGCCCCTAACGCTAGGAGATATTAACAACACTGTTATCTAGATATAGCACAGTGATACTAACGTATCATTTCACTTTCAATTTTACCAAGTGATGGATATTTGTAATCAGCAGATGGTAAGATTTTGCCACCACCACTGCTGCAATAAGATATTTGGCACCGAACTACTTGATTGTATTTACTTATTTTTGAAAGCTGTGATGTCAGCACATCATGAACACTTCACAGAACCATATTATTGGCCACATTCCACAGCCAGTTTTCAAAATCATCAGCACACGCATTGAAAGTGTATATAAAGCAGTACTGATGGCCTACTTCAGGCATTAGAGAGGTATAACTGCCATAATACACAGCAAGCTGGACTGTCACGTAGAATAAAAGGGGCACTGTGAAATTACAAGCTTGAGGGGAGGATTTCATGGCTCTTTCTGAGACCATTGTCATGTCCACAGAATAGTTATTACTGAACAGATTGAGTTTATCATTTTGAGTTTCCATGTGAAAGAGCTGTTCCCTATAAAAGGCAGTAATTTAATGTATTAGAATCACTCAATTTTTTCAACAAAAAAATGGGAAAACAAACCGAAACCATACTTCTATATTAGAATTTGGTTTTAATACTGATGTTAATTATGTACCATATAGCAATTACATCACATACATCTACTTGTAGAAATATAGATCTGAAAGATTTCTAGACCAAGCCATGTTAAAACACTTTAGAGATATCAGTTGCTGAAACCTCACAAAACTGCAAAGGGATGGGCTAAAGACATTTCTAAAGCAAAATGAATTCTTGGGAGAGACACAATACCATTAATATTCAACAGTCACATTCTTCAGGCCAATGCAGTTATTCACAGGACACTTCCAGCTATTTCTTTTGCTCTTAACATTCCACAGGAACCACTCATCACCTAATGTGCTTGCCACTGTCTAAAGAGCCTGATTCTGCACTACTAAGTGCATGGGAGGCATTATTATCAAATAAAGAAAGACAAGAAGCTATCCCTGTTAATTGAGCTGGAAGTGCTTGCTTTTAATTCACTGTTGTTTAATCTTAGAAGAAACATTTTGGTTGTATTAATAAAGACAGGTCATTTATTATGTAGAACATAGATCTATTTAATATTCTTAAACCATGGATTATTTAACAATTGGTGATTTAGTGGTCATATTTATTCTTCCAATTTACTTCAGCAGACATTTATATATATGATATGATATCCTGCTTGGCATATATGCCTAATTGAATCATTTAGTGGTTTATGGATGTGAGACAGGACTGCAAATAAAATTAGTTTTCTTTTTCTTCTTAAAAGAGAACTAGCACATGAAGAAAGCAGAAATCCATTCTAGAGTACTGAGAAAATGAAAAGCTGTGTCTGGCAAAGAAGTAAAATACAAATAAAAATTGTTGGTATGTAACTACAAAAAGTATTATATTTTTACCATTCTAAAAAAGTATTTCGAAATTATATAAAAACACTAGGGAAATAGTTCACTTAAAATGACAACCAAAATTCTTAAGAGTAGCAACAGCTTATTCCAGTTAATGCAAATAACAGCTAGCAAAACAAGCAGCAGCTGTAAATTACAGAGAAACATTATGTAAAATATTCTATATGTATGGACAAACAACTAACCCCCAGAAATATAAAGTTACACAAGTTCACCCTTCTCCTGCCCTGTGTGTTCACCAAGCAGCAATGGAGATCCTCCACCACAATTAACAGCCAGATCTGGCACATTCAAGCTGTTAATCTTTAATGCATCTTCTTTCTGTATGGTAGCCATGTACCACATCTAAACAATTATTTCCATCTGAACACTATTTAATTGAGGACAGCAAAAATTTAAGGGATAATTTTCAGCCTAATTCACAGTATAGAGTCATCAAATTACACATTCCTATTAGCACAAATTGATCTTAGTAAAGACACCTATAAAGGAAAAAAAAAAAACAACAAAACTCTTGGACTCTTGGAGGACCAGCTGTGATAGGACAAGGGGCAAAGGCTTCAGACAGAAAGAGGGGAGATTTAGATTGGATGTAAGGAGAAAGTTTTTTACAATAAGGGTGGTGAGACACTGACACAGGCTGTCCAGAGAGGCGGTGGATGCCCTGTCCTTGGAGACCTGCAAGGTCAGGCTGAAGGGGCTCTGAGCACTGATGGAACGGTGGGTGCTCCTGTTCATTGCAGGGAGTCGGACCAGATGGCCTCTAAGGGTCATTTCTGACTGAAATGTTTTTACGATTCTATGAAAATGCTACAAGGGAAAGAGCAATCCTTATTCAAATAAATGCTTTAAGATAGGTCTGACTTACACTAATTATGAGCAGTCTATTCTGCACATTTTATCTTATACACTACTCATATTCCTCCTCAGCTTATTCTGCAGGTAGACAACTGTAGAGAAAGCTCATTCATTTTAACAAGATCCCTTTCTCTCATTTTCTCTTTTAATGCTAGTCTGATCCATAGGTTTCTATAGTTACTTACCAGCATTTATGATCAACAAAGCTAATTAGATTTGGAAGATACACGACTGATCTGCCCAACAGGCTGAGATGATTCTGTATACAAGAGTTCCATTGATTCCAATCAGTTTTATTCAGATCTATGTTTTCCATATACTTCTGCATACAGTATTGCTTAACATTTTGTATATTCGAATCTGGAACTTTAACATTTCATACATTAGTAACACATTAATTCAACTCCCCCTGTAACATGAATTTTATTTTCTATATTGCGTGCTTCTATAATTTAGTTTGGAGAATGCGTTCCTTACTACTTTTCATGTACTATTCTTGTAGCTTGACTCTTCATAAGACCTTTTCTTCAAGGGAAACTTACTATTAGAACACATCTTAGGTACATGACGAGTCAATTGAAAAATATCAGTCATACCTGAGTACACTAAAAATATGGGGAAAAAAGGCCCATCTCAGAGGGAGCCATTCATTCCATATACCTGAGGACCTTTTTAAAGTGGACATTGTGCTGCAGAAAGTGCTTTTTTTTTTTTTTTTTAAATACTGTCTCTAAAATAACTTCTTGTCTTTACTTAAAGTCCTTTGTTCATAAACAATAAGACAACACTTGCTAAAACTCAGTAAATCAAATTCACAGCAATGACCATTATCTCAGGAAAACATTTAGTTGATTAAATGCACAGGTGCTTTTAGGTGAATGAAAGCACTGGCAGAAGCCTGCGAGGTGAAAGCATCTTTTGCACAGCACGTTCAGCAGACTTGGAGGCACAGCAGTGAGTCTGCGTCTCTCATGTCTAATTTGACAAATTCTTACTCATTTCTGAGCCCAGACATGGAGTAATGGCCATCCAGACACAGCCCTTTGGAATGATACAGGTGTCTTCACAAACTCAGTCTGTTTGACAGGCCTTAAAGCAGGAAGCTTCCAGCAACAAAATAAATATATTCCAGGATTCACATTTATGAAGGAGGAATTTCAAATCTGGTGATTTGACTCTCCACTGCGCATGGTTTTCAGATGTTATTTTTCAATTCATTATGAATGCCAGCATGTCAACGCTGGTGTTTGATATCATATGATAGTAATAGGACATGACAGTTTTCATCAACAACAGGGACAGAACATTTTAATTTTCTTAGTGTACAAGGATAATAATAGTTCACATCAATCCCAGTGTGAAGCATAATACTTACTGGAAAGACGTTCAGAGAGATTTTTTTTTAAATAATAGCTCAACAGAAAGCCATAGCATGGGTATGGTCTTCAGGTCAGCACTGCTTGCAATATGGGGACAGCAGGAGACAATTGCTACACAATGAACCAACAAGTGTGTTTCTCCACTGAGAAAAGTGGTAAGGCACATGAAAATCATCTTTGCCATGTCTTGAGCAGGTGAGGTAGATCTGTACAGGCCAGCTCCAGCACTCTTCTCAGACTTAATCATTTCACAATACATACTCCCATCTAATTAAATGTTGCATAAGGTGAAATACTCAGAAATATCCAGAAGCTTCTTATTTGTTCTACCACAAGATTCCAATATTTCACTTAGAAATTTGCTTTCAGATATTTCAGACGTGGACTAGAATTCAACACTAATGTCATACATTTCTTATGATCATTTAAGTTAAACTACAGCTACTGACTCAGCAAAATGCCTCTTATAGATGGTAAATTTCATTTCTAAACACAGATCAGAGATTTAGCAAATAATACCAACAGTTTAATAAGTTTATTGTTAAGGTTAAATGCCTTTTCCCAGTGTTCTTCCAAGCTGAAAAATAATAAGTCTAATCATAGGCATCCTTAACACAGTATTGATGCTCATGCCCTTAGAAATCAAATGGAGCTTACTTACACTATAACTCATGTTATACAGAACAGAGATGATAGTAATCTCACTCAAATCTGCTGCATTTTTCTGAACTTTCAATACTCAATGATCTTAAATCTATAATACCAAAAGCATGCAAGTATATCTATGGTACAGAAGATCTCTCTCAGCTTTTCATTTATCCCAATAAAGCTATTTTCTAGTTAGTCAACTTGTTTAATAACAACTGCAGTGCCTTAACAAGATCCCAGTAACTTTTCTCCACTTGGAACACCAGTATGACTCCTAAATCCAGAACACGAGCAACTCAATCACAAGACAAAATAGTTGTTATGCAAAGCCTTTGCTGTTGCATCAGTGCTTGGTAACAAAAACCATGCACTGGGTGCAAGCCTGCAATTCTCTGATAAGTTCCTTCTTGTTCCACCTCCCTCAAGTATTTCTCTAATATTTTGTGACCATTTCTTTCAGGAATCTTGACACTTACTTCCTTCAGTGCAACACTTCTCTCTGACTCCAAAGCTAACCAATTCCTGTCCCCTCCACAAGCAGCTTCTAGTACAGAGGTATTAATCCCTATACCACCACAGGCAGTACACACACTTGATAAGAAGTAGAACTCATTGACAGGAAAGGAACCATTTTCTCAGATTGCACAAATCCATTTTAAAAAGTAATTCCGTACACTTCCTTTGAATGTTCCCACACAAATGAACAGCAAAATAAAGTAGGAAGAGCAAAATAAATGGTCCTTGAATTTGCAAGCAACAGCCTAGGAGTGATACTTCAAATAAATAAGACTTAAAATTAAGAATACGAAAATAGATAAAACCAGTGAAGAACAAACCCAACAAATGTTTGAACACAGGAAAGCCTACTTTTCTGTGAAAGAAGTATCAACCGGATGTGTAACGTGGTCATGACAGATATGACATCAATGAAGAAATTAAGTTTTAAGGAATTATCTTTATCAGTTATGCCTAAGTTGTTATTTTTCTTACTGTTTCTAACAAACCATAAGAATGAATAAATATGAGTAAGAAAGAAAACCAGAACAATATGTAAGTAGTTATTTTCTATCATCTGCCACATACAAGCCATGCTTGATGTCTAGCAGTTCAAGGAAGTCCTTAAGGTGAAACTGAAATATCTATAAATCTTGGGTTGTTTAGCTAGAGATATCTGTGAATCTTTGGAACACATAAAGAATGACAGAGTTACCCAAATAAAACAGGCACTGCAAGTTTCACATGAAGGAATGAAGAAGAAAATCCAGTGCTTATGGCTGTTATTTCCTTGAAGGTTTCAGGCAAAGCTTGACACAGGTGTGATTAAAACAAGAAAGCATACATCCAAATTCTGCCTCTTAGCAACAAAATATAATCTTAGTACTTGATTTAAAAGACAGGTGATGAATCACAAGTCTTCATAAATAAGGAGATGGCAATACACCCTCTTTGCATGGTGTAAATGTCGTGAGAGAAAGAGATGGAAAGCAAACACATAGCTGAGCCACTACCATCTGCACAATTAATATATGTTCTAAGCAGCAAGAGCGTAGGAGGAAAATGCATCATCACTTATGACTATGCAGTCATTAGCCAAGATCCTAATCTTCATAAGGAAAACGAATTAAAAACTCACCATTTACTGTGGCTGTCACAGCAGCTCCATAAACAAAAGAAACAATGGCCCCACTGGATTTGGGTGAAAACCGTGCATTTTGAAGTGGTTGTTAGTAAGCAGAAGCATGACATCAAGATAAATTGGTAATTTAATGCTGCTAATCTAAGGCAATAACTGCTCCCTCCCGCTACTTCAAACAGTTTTTCTATGAGGAAAAAAAAAACAACAGAGCACATGGCAAATTTCAGAGGAAAACAACAACTAAGGAATAAGCAAGGTCTGTAACTGGATGAAAAATTGACCATGAAAATATTACTGACTTTCCTGAAGGTTTATAGCTTGTATAGACATTACAATAGGAAATTATTGAACAGAAAGTCTGGCTAAGCATGCTTAGATGGGGCAAATAGCAAAGCACACTAAGGAAAGTCAGAAGGGGGGAGGATAATGCTTTTCTTTAACAAAAGAAAGAAGAAGAGAGCTTTGCTAGTGCTAATAATATGATCAGTTAGAAATGGGGCAGAACCACTCAAGTTGCCACACTGCTGTCAGCCACTGATGTATATTTACTCACCCTGTTTATTTTCATTTGAATACAATATTAAAAATGATGTAAAAGAAAAGCCCAGACATCCTACAGGGACAGAAGGGAGGCCCTTTCCCATTCCCCTTCAGACTCTTTGCTAACACAGACATTTCTGTCTACACTGAGAGGTACTTGTTTATCTAAATGGGAGCTCTGCCAGGTTTCTGGCTATGAGATGACTTCAAGACAGACCTCTTTCTTGGTAAATAAAGGCTACAGTGCAGAGCTGACACCTTAATCTCTTAACTGATATCATGCTTTTGAGATGGAGTACAAAAGATCATTTGTTAAACTAAATTCAAGCTATCAGCTTATTTTAAACAACACATTGAACATCACATTTTCCATGGCCAGTGAGAACTGCCGAGCAACAAAAAACTGTAATGAATAATACCTTTCACTTATTCCTACCTGTCAAAACTAACAAATATAAATGCATTCTCATTTCCAGAACTTTTCTCTCAATTGAAGTTGAATTAAAAATCTGGAATTATCAGGATGTCGCCTTCTTCACCTTATTTCTATAGATATTTGTGTTTTTCTGCTATGGATGGAACATTTAAGCTTGGCATATTTCCACCCCATTTTGCAGACTTCAGAAATTCAGCAATACAAGAGAGATATTTTGAGATATTTGCTCAGGCCAAACTAAGTTTTCTAGGTTTGTCACCTCAGCTATCAGTAATGTATCTAGCATAAGTCAAAGTGCAATATGCAACAGTTCCATTACCTTATGAAACAAAACTAAAAGCCATTCCTGCTATTTAATTGCACTGGCAAACCTAACAACAACAAGAAAACAAAGAAAAAAACAAAATCTACGTGAGAAAAATTGTTTTATCAATGCTTTCTTTTCAATCATAAGGTTAAGTCATATTCACCTTTCCCCTTCTGAATTTACATAATTCAGGCATCCCATCTATCAGTCATATACTTCCTAATTGTCTTTTATTCATCTAATACCTTTTAATTCCTCTGAATTAATTTCCAAGATTCTGTAATCACTATAATGAATAATAAAAGCAACAATATTTACTTTCATTCTTGACACTGAACAAACATTACTCTCCAGTTCAGTAGGGTTGTATTTTCTTGTGGGGGTTGTATTCCCATCACTAATGATTTTCACTATTAGTTTTTACCACCAGTACAAAGCATATTTTCCTAGCAATGTCATAAATCATAGATTTAGATTGATTAGATTAATTGATTAGATGCAGAAATTAAAGCTACACTGAAATAAAACAAACAGATTAAACTTAAAGAAACTTAGGAGAGGACCAGACAAGATGTGACAGGTGGAGTTAGAGTCTATCTCGTTCAATATATGCAAATTACAGTATTTATGGATAGAGGATACTAACACAAAAGGATCAAAAAAAGTACCATATCACCACAATAACCAATTCACCCTTATGTAATGTTTCTGGACAGTTTTGGAGATCACATAAAGTGTTAAATATAGCAATATGAATAGTACCACTATATTTAAACTCCTTGTAGACTTTGAGTCCATCCAACTAAGTCAAAGGAGATGGTGACAGGAAGTTTGGCTTCAACATCATGTGCATCTAAGTGGGTACCTAGAGAACAATGTGTAGAGGGAAGATTTCTTTCTAATCCTTGTGTATACAAAGATGGTTTTAGTTTCAAATAACAGGGTTTTCATCCCTCCCCCTTGGTTGTTTTAAATGTACAGCAAAGCTCCTAGAAAGGCATGATTTCTTTTTAGATAAATATTTCCACAAGACTTCTTCTGTTGAAGGTCTACTGAAATTACATGAAAATAACTAATGACATCTCTGTCTTATGGCTATTCCATTACGTCTTTAAAAATCTAACAGTAAAAAATGTATAGCAGTCAGAGAGGGGATGACATGACATTTCTGCAGTAACGCTAACACTATGAAAGCACGTTTAAACGTAATTAAGGATAACTGTAACAGAATATTTGTAAGTATTATGTGATTTGGAGATCCTCTTCTAGAAAATGCCAACGGACTAAAGATGCATGGCACTACTGAATGTTAGCTGAGATAAAAATGTAATGATCTGTCATGCGGTTATGAAATAAACTTTAGTGCATATAATTTAATAAATGTAAAAAGCAGAGGAATTAACTTTTATGTTTCAGTAAGCGCCTCCTTGCCTGGGTCTTATTTCCCAGATTGTGCACTCATTGCCATCTCTATTTTTTTGCATACAGAACCAGATGGAGTAGATAGAGAGATAATGAGAGACGATGATAAAATGAAAGAAACATACAGCCTATCTCTGAAAGAATGGCGCTTAGCAGCAAGGTCTATCAATTATTTATATCCTCGACAAACTATATAAAACACTCTGTAGTCATCATAATGTTGGCAGTTTATAAGCTCTCTTCAAGTAGTTTTCATTGCTTGAAATTTGTAATATCTTGGTTAAAAAAAAAAACTACAAAGTAGATTGTGATAAACCTTATGTTCATGGTAAATTAATGTTATGTTACTTTCCCATATAAGCAGAAGCATTTAGAACTTCGGAATCTCTCTTTCTTTGCAGTATCAGATACATTGGCTTAATGTTAGCCATTTATCTTCACAAGCCAATAAGTAATATTGTAAGTAATGCTGTCTCTCCTGCACCAAAACACATGGTGGTTCTTAATTGACATTCCGTCCCATGAGAAAGAAATCATCTTGTCCTAAGTCAAACCGAGTAAAGAGTCAGAGAAGACTCCATCCTTTACCACTTCAGTCCTTATGTCTCTTCTTTATCCACATACAATACACTTCAATGAAACAGATTTTAAAACAATTAAAAACTACTTTGCAACAGTAAATTACTTTCTTTTCTTTTTTTTTTTTTTCTCCAGAAAGATAAAACAGACCTTAATGGTTTACAGACTAACTACATTTATTAGAGTACATTTGAACCCCCAAAATCCAAAGGCAAACGGCTTTAACTTGTGATCTTGTACCAAGAATGCTTGCTACTAATTTTTACAGTTTAAGAGTCCTGAGAAAGTCCATGAGAGGGAAGACTGCAAACCAGAACATTTTGGTCCTAGCCATATTGCATCAGTTTTGGGTAATGTACATGAAACACATCTCAAAAGCATTTCTCTAGCAGCTATTCAACCCTGTGTTTTTGTTTTTGTTTTTGTTTTTTTCTGTTCTGATGCTGAAGAGAAAGCACTGTAACGTTTTTCAGTAACTTTTGAATACTTTTTCAATAAATGTTTTAAATAGACAACATGCAGTCATGCAACACTTTCTACAGTACAACTGACAATGTAGCAGTGGTTGTTACCCTGCAGAAGGCTTCCAGAGAAGTAGTTGATTTTTTGCATTAATCTGAAAGTCTTTTAAAAGGCCATATGCCTCTAAATACCTTTCACTTTTAAAGACAAAACTTGGAACAAATATTTTGAAGTGTCTGATTTTTAAAAGCAGTCTCAACGGAGACAGCCTGGTTGGTATATTGTACAGTCTATAATTAACGATCACCCAATTAAGAAATTAGCTGGGAGGATGACACACTCTGGCAAACCATCCCCATCAAGTGCTAAATCTGGGTTTACAGTTCACATGTGAGAAAAATTTGGGGACATGAACATTTGTTCTTTTCTGTTTCAGAACTGAGAGCTTTTGCAGACTACAAGTCATGGAGATCTACAGGATACAGATGATGCCCCCTTGAAACGTCACCCACTATAAAGCCAGCAATCTGTGAGGGGCCAGGCTGCAGGTCAGGTCACTGCACTAACTGCTAAGGTCCTTTCAATTCTGACATTGAGCATGCCTGTAAGTACTTTCTCTGTGATTTGATCTTGTAGTCTCCCTCCAGCCCTGAGACATTTTTCCCATCTGCTCGTACAGATGGCACAATCAAGTGAATTTAAAACAATGTTTTTCCAAACTTTTCTGTTTTCTCTCTCCTTAAATTACATGGTTCTAGGCTAATAGAAGCAGGGACTATTCTAGGGATGCCTACTCAGAAGGAAATGTGTGCAAACTAAACGGCTACAGCAAATGCCTGCATTGCAGCCTAAACAGCTAACATAACAACCAAGGATAAGCATGCTTAAAAACACTCCTCTGCATTGTTTACACATATCCCTCGAGTCTGGAGAACTTATCTGGAAATATCACAAGAGCAGAATTTCTTGCAGTATCCGATTTCTCCATATCTAAGCAGGACCGCATATTGTTCCAGGAAAAGCTTCCCTCAAGTACTTTGCACATTGAGAGCAAAATGAAATTTACATTTGTGGAGGAATCTAAAAATATGTATCTAGTCCCAAGAGATACAGAAACCACCTGGACTTTTCAATTAAAAAATAACAGCCAGATTTCAGGAGTTTAGAAGATTATTTCTCAAAAACTATCTTCACCGTTCTGTAAAGCTCCGTGACAAAACAAGTTGAAACAGCAGGTAGACAAATGAGCTGTTCTCTTTCAAAGAAAAACATTTTGGAAAAAATTAAAAAAAATCCTGGAGATATAACTTACATAAACAAAGACCTCCAGTACTTGCAGCTTCTTAAAACACTTATCAGAAAAATAAAAAATCAATTCATTTAAGAAGTAGTTTCCAAAATTTTACTGTAATGCTCATCAAAATGTAAAAGAAAAATTATCTATAGAATCACAAGAACAAATCTGTGTAAGAAAGGGGAGGTAAGTTTTTTCTAATTCTAAACAAGAGACTCATTTTCCTTCCACATGCAAGGCCTTAAAGCTTCACTCTTAATACGTTATGATCCAGTCCCAACATCCATCTCAGAATTCAAATTTTGACTTTTAAAAATATGCTAATAGAAATTTATATAATCTATATCTACATACAGTCTACATATACATTACATAAACATATATCTAAGTCTATGTATAGCAACTCTAAGTACACATTTAGCATCCACCTCATTAGCTGAGGCTCTATCACAGCATTCTGCAATAAAATTTTATGAATATCTTTCCTAAACAAAAATTTCCTTTTTCAGAATCTTCAAGTATCAGCAAAACCAATTCGATAGAATACGTTACAGAAGAAAAATCAGATAGATTTATGTTGCTGTAATTCTCAGTTATGTTAAAAGTTAAATTTCAATTTAAGGTTAAGTGTTTGATGACCCTTATTTGTTTTTGGAATGCATCTATGCAATATCCTCAGAGCAACTTAAACTATTACATGGTTCTTTAGCTGATAGAGATTTTCTTGTTAATAGAGTAAATGCCACAGTTTGCCTGTTAGGCAATAAAGCTCTGAATTTTTTTCACTCGATTGCAATGTAATAATCTTGGATAATAGGGCTTTTAATGGAAAAGATTCCTGTGACTTAAAGCCTTTTTCCTATTAAGCTTAATTGAATTAATTATTCACATACTAATGATTTAACAGCTATTCATATAAAACAGAAGCAAAAGATCCTCTTGAATACTTATCCTATACTTAAGATCTCATAAAGGAACTGAAGTAAAAGATATCTTTGTTTTCTTTCGGATAGGGGAGGTATTTAAAATCCAACTACCCACTCTCCTGCTGTGGATGGAGGTGTTCTGAAGAAAAATGCATCTCCAATCTTTGAGTCCTATGTAGAAGATCCTTAAGACAGTCAGCGGTCTCCCTTTTTATTCCAAAAATTGCATCTTTCCCCAAATTGGCTCATTTTATCAATGTCTTGCCACATAGAAAAAGTGCAACAGTGATTCTAAGGGCAGCAGAGTAGATTTGTATCTATAAAACAGCTACCATCCCAAAGTGCATATCAAGGTTGACAATTTATAATTCTTCATAATAATGCTTAGCACTTACACCGCGTTTTATGAGATCAAAGCACTTCACAAACTAATTAATCTTCACAACACCCTTGTGAGAAGGTAGGTTTTACTATTCCAATTTAATAAATGGAACAACTGAGGCAGAGGAATTGTACAGTTTGTTTCATGCCACAAAGGGAGTCCTGGTCTTCAGTTTATAGATGAGAAGTAACAGAAGCACTAGTTCTGTGGTGAATTCCCTGGGACCGCCAACTGAACTATTTGCATGAGTAAAGAAAATAGAATCTGGCCCATACCTTGTTTTGTTAAAATTACAGACAATTCACTTAAGGAACTTACAAGGGAATCAAGAAGCCCAGTTCCTTTCCTTGTGTAGAATCAAATTCACTGTACAAGTGACAGAAATAAATACATACAACTGTGTGCTGCTTTCCTTTACATTAGGGAAAAAAATAATCAAGATAAAAGCGCCTCTTCCTTGACTTGAGTTACAGGCAGAGTAGAAAAATCTCACAAGAAGTAAGATAAATGTAGTAAAGAAAGCTTTTAGAATTCACATCCCCCCAAATTCACATTCTATCTTTTCCTCAACATGAAAACATCAAACCTTCTAGACTGAAGTTCTGCAGGGTTTTCGGTTGTTTTTGTTTTTGTTTTTTTTTTTTAAGCCAGTCAACATTTTCTGCTTTGTTACATACCACATCATATTAAGTCAGTCATCTTTTGCAGGAATATATATAAATCTCTCAAGGGAATTGTTTTCTTTTTTCTATGAATGCTACAAAAGAGGTTCCATTTCTCAAACCTTCAAAAGTTCTTTTGTTTATTTCTGCAGTCATTAAAAATTTATTTAATGAGTATGTAGCCATTCACTCACAAAACTAGGCTGAATGACATTTCAGGTCAAACCTTTTATCAGCAAAAATGAGAAAGCTGATTTTCATGACAGTAACATACAAACCAATTAAATGTTTAATTAACATTGTTTATAAAATATATCATTTAATTAAACAACCAATTCAGACATACATTTTCCTTTTTCTCCACCAATCCTCTCCTTATAATTGTTATTTCAACTTCTTTGAGGATGCAGTTCTAAGAACAGCGTTTAATCCAGAATGCGTATTTACAATAGTATTTATAGTCTTATGTGTTCTTAAATATTTTGGAACTGTACTAAAAATCAAAGTTTATTTATAATCCAAATTTTACATTAAAAATCTTCATCCATTCTTTAAACACTTCAAATAGTTTCTGGAATATCAGCAGTTTTACAGAACGTAGCAATACAAAGAACAGCAATAAATAAGGCAAACAAATAGGCATAAATTTGAAGCCACGATTAAAAGACTAAAAATAAGGAGTCAGAAATGGTTCGCACTGACCTTAGTCCATACAAGACCGTCCCATCTGGATGCAAGCGGATCATCCTGTTCTTCACAGTGACACCATGTACAAATGACTTCTTGTCATTCAGGAAATAGGTATCAGGAACCCATAGCTGATCAGCTACTCTATTGTCCAGAGTAAGGTTTAGAGGTATTACATTATATGACAGCCTCTTATCTCTCCATGCTTGCTGAAAGTACATTGTCAAGGTATAGTCCTGTAGTTATGAAAACAAGAAAAGATGATTTACATTAAAATAGAGGGCATAAAGACATAAGTATGCAAATTTAGCTGTTGTGATTTTGCTTCTTTCAGTTTAGAATTTCTGTAAGTAAACTTTACTGTTACTGTGCTGAAGAGCTTATACCTACTTAACAGGAATGAGAAAATATAAAAGATTGATTTTTTGTGACTGACATGGAATTTCAATATTTAAAAAAAGAATAATAGAGAAAAAAAATATTTTCAGATGGTTAACAACTTGCAATTTTATAGCACATTACAAGCCAACAAATTCTAGGAAGTAAACATTCACAGACCTAACTTTTACTTCACAGCCTCCACTGTATTCAGCAAGGTAAGATCACTGGATAAGCCCCTGCATCTTTAAAATTGCAGCTACCCATTCAAATGCTTTTCTAAATTAAAATCTCTTCAGTCTGTTAACTTTCCCCTGGGCACTGAAATCAATGGGAAGTCCCCAGTGTTTCTGTGCTAGAGTCTTATGCTTAATTTTACAGATGAAGTGACTCTGGTTACTTCAATGGGACAATTCAGAGAACGCAATTAAACATCTAGCTAAATATTTGCAGTATTAGGAGACTGCTGGCTCTCTTTTTCTCATACAGGCCACTAATAAACAGTACTAGGGAGATATTTTCATTTTTAGTGTATTGTGATGATATTTCATAAACTAATTTCTAGCACTGGATAACAGAAAATCATGTAAGATCTGAATATTTTATTGCAAAAATTGCAATACTGGCTATCAATTGTTGCTTTATATTTCATTGTCCCTTTAGCATATTTTAAAGGACTGAAAATACATTTTTATTTTAGCTGGCAAAAAAAAAAAACCCATTCAAAGACACCTATCATATCTGTATTTTATGAACATTTTCATTTTTAAAAAAATTACGATGGCATAAACTGTACACAGAATTTCTTACAAAACCAAACAGTTTAATTATTTTATTTTCCCACGTCACAGTTTTGCAATCCAAACTTTCAGAAGACCTCCAAAAATTCCCATTTACAAAATCACTGAAATATACTTAGTGAAAAAAAAAGTTTAATGTTTCCACAAGTTACCTTTTCACAGTACAGCCAAGCACTTGATAAGTAACAAACCAAGAAAAAGTTGCTTTCCTTGGTGAACGAGCACAGGCTGTAATGCAGAGATAGGCTTCAACCCACCCTCAAGCACTCAGATACACCACTCCCTCCTCTGCTTTTAGAGCACCAAGTCCTAAACTACGTACCTCAGCAACGCACCAGCAATGAAGTGAATGAAAGCCACTGTCGACCACAAATTGAAAAGGAAATCAAAATCAGATTTTTTAATTTATAATATCAATACCTGAATAACCAGAAACTTGTTTCTCCTCTCTGCGCTGATAAAACATTTTAGACCTAAACCAGTTTGGTACAATTGTTCCCTTTAAAATATACACAGTGTATCCTTAAAAATGAGTACTAGGTAAGGCCTTTGAAAACTGCACATGAATAGCTCTTTATTACAGTGGTTTTTTTTTTTTCTCTAAAGTAAAAGTAAATTCTCTAAGTAATGACACAGTACTCAGGAACTATTTAACCCTGCCTCTTCTGCAGAACACTGTGCTCTGAGATGAATCAGTATATATTTTTTTCTTTAAAGATATATATTTCCATTGCAGGTATTTCTTCCTTTCCAACATAAAACCAGAGTTTGATCTTCTCCCTGTTTTAATACCAAATGTATTTACCTGTTAAATATTGTAACTTAATCAGTTTTTATGATCTGAAGACCATTCTTTTTCTTGTTTGCTTTTTGTTCCCTCCCCCCCCCCCCCTTCAGAATTAGGATTAGAGTCCGTTTGCAAGAGCATTCCACCTACACAGGAAGAATTTTTCTGTTGTGCTCTACTGTACTGCAGTATTTGCTTCATAACTAGAAACAAGAAAACGTTCAGTCATATACTGTCAGTAAGAAAATGTATTAGACTTGATTATTATAACATATCACAACATGAAATAGATGGATTGTAACAATCACTTCCCTATCGTCCTTGAGTTATCACATTTTATTCTTATTCTAAAGTATAGTCTCCACGTAAGTCATATGTATGAAAGACTCTTACCTTTTACACCTCAGTTAAAGAAGAAGAAAGGCAGAGAAGGAAAATTAAATGTGCATAAAAATGAATTACATAAATCTGCAAATTGTGGAGCACTGGTATAGCTGAAAGAAATGCCAAGACATCATGCTGGAGTTCAGGGACTGCATCCCAGAAAAGATCTGGTGCACCAACTAAAAACTATTTGGCATCAAATGGCCCTATTTTTCTGACACAGCTGCAGCGTTTGATGGTCAAATTGAGATATCTTAAATAACTTTATGAAACTTTTTAATTTAAAAAAAAAAAAAAAATCAAGTTACATATCTCAATGTCTGATTAGCGAGAACAAGATGAAAACTTTGCACACAAGGTTCAATTCATTCCCTAATAAAGAAAGAGACATCTGTTCTCAAAAATCCAACAAATTCAAAAAGACTTTTAGGCATAAAATACTCCTGTACTGTCCCATGGCTCTCTGACATTAAGACCATCCTCACCCTCCAGAAACACTACTAAGAATAAAAGTCAGCTAATTTCACATTAAATATGGGAATTCCCCTTGGCTGTTAAGATAAACATCGAAACAAAAACATATCAAAAAGTATCTTGTCTTTTTAGGAAGACAGCCACACTGTGAAGAAGTGGAAGAATTGAAGAGGCTAGTAGAATACAACAGTAGTTTGGGAAGTAGGACCTTAGCATGCTATTAAATTCACAGAGTGAGATAATTGGTAGTTTACTGTAAGTGTATAGATGAAACAGAAGCCAACTGCAACTGGCTCAAAGAGCAATGAAACCAAACCTCACAATGACAATGCTAACTATACTTTGTAAAACATGATACAGACCAGCTATGGATGCACAGGCTGTTTATAATACATGAATACAGAGATACAGTTCACATACATAAATAAATAGGTTTGCCAGTTACCCTGAATACAAGGTTTAAAATGCACTGTAAAAACTTCTATTAAATTATCTATTAAATTAAAAAAAATAAATTTTGTTTAGTGTATTTATGAATTTTTTTTTTTACCCTGAGTTCACAAGTTATTGGTGTTAAAGTTGTCTGAAAATGCATTTACTGCTAACATACAATGGGAGATTTAAACTTAAATTTAAATGAATGCAATTGCTATAAGCAGCCAAGTTGTCAATGACCTCCAATGATCATGGGGAAGTTAATGCACAGGAAAGCATTACATCTGAAAACTAGCACACTTACTTATATTTTCTAGTAATACCTATTTTTTAATATATACATACATACACACACACACACACATATATTCTTTCATCATTAACACTCAGAAATTTTTCTTAAGCCATGAAAGAAAAAAAGAATAAAAAGAAAGAAAAGAAATAAAAATGCCTACTGGGGATTACTACAAGCCAAAAAGATCAGAACACCAGTATTAACTAGACTCATTCCTGGTCAATAATTTTCAAATGCATATTTTTGGTCCTCTTTTTATGCTAGAAGAAGGATCAAGGCAGTAAAGGAAATAAACGTCATAAATATTCACAGTGACTGGAATAGTCTAATGCAAAAGACGGAGGCAAACACACATTTTCTTCCATGCATTTCAAAGGATACTCCAATTTGAGAACAACAACAACATAAAAAATATAGTTCTTTTTCTTCTGCATTTCAGAAAACGGGACTGATCCACAGATAGCTTAAAAATGTATACCTGCACTTGTATTAACAAGGATATAAAGCAGCTGCTGTAATGCTTTAGAAGTAATAAAATCAGGACTCTTAGGAGGAGAAAAATAAGTAAGTCTAAGGAACATTTTGTGTATTATAAATACAACGTACAGCAGCAGGGAGTTGAATAAGCTATTTATTTCAACTCATTAGTATTGAATGGAGAACTAATTTGCAATTTGGCTTAAGTCCCTTCTTCTTCACTTCCCCGGTTATTCCTAACTTGCATTTAAAAAAATGCTTTACTGCATTTCCCAATACGGCATTCTTAAAACCAGCTAATTTTCTTTGAAAATACTTGAAGCTGAAGATTTTGCCTGAATGCTGTATTTATTTACTACACATATTTAAATAGCTGGCTGCTTGCAACATATTTAAGTTCGGCTTAAGTAAATTATGAAGAGCATAGATCTGTGCTGAAAAAAACCTGTATCTTAACATATTAAAAGCTATTTAGTCAAGAAGAAAGTAAGAGGTATAAAATCTACCCCCTCCTCAGACTTAAATGAAGTTACTAACAAAGAATGCAGTTTCTACACTGGGAAGCATGTTTCAGTGTTTGAGCAGTCCAGAAAACAATCCAAAGCAAAGCGCTTCAAGCAAAAAAAGCATCAGTGGATTTACTTCAAAAGCAATGGCTTTCCCTGAGAGCGAGTCACTGAAAAGCCCTTCAGTTCTCATTTTCTTTACATCTAACTATTGCAACACGTTCTATTCTTAACTACCTATCTCACACAGGTCAAGAATATCAACATGACAAGTCTGCTCTGTTGGCACTGAAGACACCATTAAGTGGCTCAGTTTTGCCACTTGGATTGAAAGCAGAACAAATTGTTGAAAAAGTGGCTTTTAGGAATGGATAATGGAAAAGAAATACAATATATGGCCAACTATTAAAAAAAAAAAGACAAAAATCCACTAACATTTACATGTTCCTTAAGTATTTTCATCAAAAACAACAATAAATGACCCACTGACATCAAGAACCCAACACAGAATCAAAGTTGAACTCCCTCAGCCCATCAAATCTCACTTCCTAAGGTGGCTCCACATCCTTTTAAATTCCTTGAGTTATTTGTGTCTCTTAAAAGTTTGCAGGTAATTTTTCTTGATGGAAATTGTATGATCTGAAGTCTATGATATTTCCAAAACATGAGAAGATCCCAATATCAAAGCTCACCATTTATTCTGCTGCAATCATCTCCAAATTATTTATCAGCAATTCTCATCCTTCAGCTGAACAAATAAACAGAGATGGGTTGTTTACCTTCTGCAACAAGGTTCTTGGAAAAACACAGTGCTATGGAATCAAGCTAGAGACTTGTGTATGGAAGGCAAACTAATTGGAGCCTGAAATATAAAGCTATGAAACTCAGAGTAAAAGACTGATCATCGCTCCAGCATCAAGATCGTGAATGTTTGTTTCCTCATCTACTACTGAGGTTTCTTTGCAGCGATTTGCAGATTTGGTGCAGCATTTACTTAGCAGTTCTTTCTGTTTCTGAATATGTTCCAAAGGACTCATTTATATATGAGTATCTCTGGAAATTGCTCCAAAAGTAATGCATCCTATTTATTTCCAAGGAAACTGTAGCAGATGCAAAGAACACAGAGATAGAAATAGATAGAGCTACTATCTGCTATCTATAGCAAATCCACTGCACTTCAATGCAGCACCACTGTTATTTCACACACTTAAAGGAAATAAAGCCATTACGTCTAATGTGTCTCCCATCAGTTCAATTAGTTCAGCAAGACACTGAGACACTTGGTTTTCATTTGTAACAAGTCATCCAGACCAAACAATAATACTGCACTTTTACTGATCCAGCAATCTGCATGTCATTCCAATCAAAGAACAGATGCCATATGTCTTTTAGCTCTCTGACTTGCAATCTCTTGATAACAAGACAAAGATTTAAAAAGTGAACTTAGAATGAAAGCAGAAAGATACTTGCTCTGGAGTCACACATCTTGATATCTTCAGATTTTTCTCTTTTGAAAGGATCTACTCCTCTCTTTATGAATCTTCAACGGATTCTCAACTGAACAAATTAAAGTGAATAAATCTAAACTATACTCACCTTAAACAAAAATATACATACTCTATTTTTCTGTCTCAGGCATAAAATTATGTGGTATTGTTATTTATTCAGATCTTACAAGTAGAATAAATTATTTTGAACCACAAGAAACATCCAAAAACTAGTTTATGTTGGTATTTCAAATGTCACGTTCTTCCCAGAGAGACCAATTCTGAGTTCATATGTAATTCAACAATACTACACATCTGCAGAAAGGTAAATACCTACAACAGTAATCACTTCTATTGCCATCTTTACCAAGATTCCCTTACTCTAGCTCATTATTAGCAGTATTTCAAATAAGAAAAATAATCATAACTGCTTAAATAAAGTGGAAATAAACTGGTGATTAAGCAGAACCAGAGATGTAAATGGAAACTTTGATGAGAGTAAGTGGTGGCCTAAATTATTTGGAAGAAGGGACTGCCACCAGAAACATATGTTTTACTGGCCGTTTTGAATCATCTTAACAATGATAATATTTTTACAAGATAGGAATACAGTAATTGAGTGCGAGATTGATTCTAGGTAAAACACAGGAAATCAGTTTGTGCTTACGTGCAGACCTGAACTTACATAACATTTGAGCAAGTGCTCTTTTTCCCAATACTTTATATGAGGGCTGCTATGAAAAGCGCCTCCTATTTTACCATGTTGGCAGGACAGCAGCATAGTTTGAATCTTCCCACCACTATTCCATTACATTTTGTTGCTTCACAACAGACAGCAGCTGAGGGGCAGTCTGACACAACAGCATCTGACGTGGAGCTGTGTGTGAACAGGGGGGTGTCACTGATCTCCTCCATGTGGAGAAAAAGTCAGCCTTTCTCTTGCAACAACAGGCCCCATACCAGTTTGAAGCACATTGAAGCACATTGCTAATGCTGGCCGGACTGTCTTACTACACCCACTGCATAGTCCAGATTTGGTACCTTCTGACTTCCATGTATTTGGGCAAATGAATGATGGACTGCATAGGCAACATTTTCCTAGCAATGCTGCAGTAATAGCAGCTGTGAAACCATGGGTCACCTCTGCTAGTTCAGATGTTTATGAGTGCAGCATGCAGGCTCTTGCTCTTTCTTCTTGGTGAAAATGCACAGCTAAGCTTCTCACAGGTAGCTGAAAGCTGGCTCTATCAAGTACAGCTGTTGTATTCTTTGCATCCATTACAGTTTCCTTAGAAATAAACAGGATGCATTACTTTTGGAGCAGAGCTTCTGGAGATACTCATATATAAACGAGTCCTTTGGAATTCATTCATTTAAGGAATATGATACTTGTTTCTAATTTTTTTTGCAATAATTTCCAGAGTATAAATAGATATACTGTATGAAAAGAAAATAAATATATGAACAAATGTCTACACATATGCAGAGATACTTTAAATATAGCCTTGCTGATGAACAAGTTTTCTTTTGAAGAAGGATCACTCCGTGATGGCAAGGAGACTCCAGCGACAGAAGATTTATTAATGTGCCTGCTATTGTGTAAGCGAGCTAGTCTGCCTTTTTTTTTTACATCCAAAAGGATGTACAGTTGCTAAATTCCCAACTGCAGACTTTGGTCCAATAGAAATTAAGACTTAATAAGAACTGAGATACGCTCAGTGTTTACTACTAGAACAGGTTGTCGTTTACCAACTATGGAGCATGTAAATAAACAAGGCAGATAGAGAAAGTGGCTGCCTGTTGCAAAATCTGTTAAACATACGTCAACAGTTACAGTCCATCCCTTTAACATACAGCCTCCTGACATTTTAAGGAGTTTTGCATCACCTCCCTTAACCTGAGACACCAGAGTATTTATTCTTTCTGAAGCTAAAGTCTATCTGCTATTCTCTCCATGTAAGAAAACACATACATGGAGTTTCCAGGTTGGGAGTGCCTACAAAGCTCAGATGAGTGGCTGTTATATTCTCCCTTTTCATTTCAGAATTACAAATGAAAGAATGAATCTTTAAGAATTAGTGTTCAAAAGTAAAACACTCCACTACTAATCCTGCTAGATTTCTATTTTGCCTTTCTTGATCGAGTTTCTTGGTGTAAATAAAAAATAAGAAAGTATGGTAAATATGGTTAGGTAAAATCCCAAATACCCACCATGCTCTTAGTACATGCACCCACTTAGGAAGCACAAATGGAAATGATTCCAGACAACTGCAATGTGCCAGCTATTTTTAAAGCTATTTTGCACTCACATATGAAGCACCAGCAGCAATTGGTTTCTCTCAAACATTTTCACAGATTCTGTTACTCTTCTTTCTAGCCTGCTGATTCCAAGTTCTCTAAAATGGCTCATTAATCTGTTAGTGACAAACTGATGTCTCTAAAGAAGCAGTGTACTCTGGAGAGTACAAATCTCCCACAGATACATTCCTATAAGCATTTATATATCATGGTCTAATACACTGGAGGCTACACACTGCACTTTAGACTAACGTGTTTCCTTACTGTTTACACATAAATCTTGTGGGAATAGACGCAGCACTGTTATTAAGTTGCCTTACTTGAGCAGTGCTCTAACCTTATGTACAGATTTCATAAGGCTGAACAGTGAAGACTGTGAGAATAAATAAAAAAGAACAAAAACACAGATAGTGCCACGTCATGTAGGCCTTTTTGGTCTTTTAAATGCTTTCCCCATAACCCAAGATGTGACAGGTTGCTACTCTCAAAAATGTCAGGCATCGCAGAGTGCTGGCAGCACTGAAGTAAAAAGGACAATTTTAAGTAACGCCACATCATTCCTTTCATAGTGATGACAAGCATGTGGAAATTGATAGAAAGTCCAATTTGCACAACAGCCAAACGCTTCAGCAAAGAGAATACACTTAGCAGAAACGCTTCCAAGAGAATCAGTGATGTATTCAGATGAAAAAGAGATGATTATTATGTTCTAAGGAGACTATTTTTTTTTTTTTTTAAATCTGCAAAAATATTGCATTTTTAACAGTCAGTGCATCTGCATTAATTATACTTTAAACTGTTTATGGTTCAGCAAAGCCAAAGCCTGTTGGAATATCCCACAGGGAAGAATTTTCATTTTGAGTGCCTCTATTACAAGGGTCCATTTTTCTCTGACAGATAAAGAAGCCTTCTTAACTGCAATACCCACAAAAAAAAAAAAAAGAAAAAGAAAAAAAAAGAAAAAAAGAAAAATACCATCTAGCTTTCATACTTAACCTGCATATTTAATCTACTCAACTCTGAACCATGGGACTCAACAGGTAGACACGCTTGGATAGGTGTGTTGAACTCTACATTCTATGCCATAAATATTCAGGTGTACCTTGCCATTTTGATTTTTGTTAGGATTCTGCCTTATTCACAATTAAGTTGCATTAAATCACTATTTTCCATAAATAAATACATTGCTGTTTCACTCTTATGAGTGACTTAGATGATTCTATTCAAATATGTTTAGAAGCTTAATGCGGAAAAAATAAATGTTAATCTACAAATCTGTTTTCTTTCTCCTATTGAAAATTCATCATGTAATAGATGCATTTAACCAGTTTACCTTGAATTCTCTAAAAGGCAATTCTTCTCAAACAATATATCAACATACTAGTGAATTCATCTTATACTTTTGTTCAGAGGTTTTATGGATCAAATTCATAACACAAAATATTTTTTAAAACTCTCACAGATTGGATATTATTTACAAGTTGAATTTTTCATGCTAGTATTTCCTTCTTTTGGATGGAAAAAAAAAAAAAAAAAGAGGAAAGCAGATGAGAATGCTTTGGAAACACCTCCCTTCCACTCCCATCACACGATTATTTAGCACTCAATACGTAGATTTTCAAGGTGGTAAGTAAGAGAGAGCATGCTCTGAATGCTATAATGGAGTTATGTGATTAATGCATATCCTGCAAAAAGAGCTGAGGAAAAAAAGTAATGTGGAAAGAACACCAGAAGGACAACAGGAAAGATCAGATCGAATACAGCAGGGATGCTTTTCATCATCTGTACTTCAGTGACCAAATGGAAATAACTGCTTTGACAGCTGGAAACATCAAGAGCAAGACAGAAGTTTGCCTCTTTTCAAGACATGAAAGGTAAACGGTTAACTGGAAATGACACAAAAAGTATTTCTCTCTTGACGTTAAAATCACTGAAGCATGAAAATTCTCTATTGTTCCAGGAAAATTTTTCTTTTTTTTAAATCCATATTAGAATCAACTTCTTCAGCCTCCACTGGTGTGCCTCCCTACCCCACTTCATTTAAAACCATGCTAAAAAAAAAAAACCAACAAAACACACAAACCAACTGGCACTAAAACCCATATGTACGTTCACTTTTACTCCCTGACAAATAAACTGCCATTGCACCGTACAAATTGCAGATCTAAGGCATATTAAGTTCCAGTTATACAGTATCCATACATGTGTGGTTCCGTGACACATACTAAGAAAATCCAGTTTAAACCATTAAACACAGAAGTAATAAATAAAATACAATAACATAATAAATAAAATTCAAGCAGCCCTGTTATTATTCCTCTGAGACCATCTTGAAAATAATGGCCCTGTCTGGGTCTCTCCTGGCTAATTGGTCAGTCTTGATGAATTTTTAACATAAGGTTTCTGCACTTGTTTCCAACTCCACAATAAAGACTTGGTTTAATATTTTAATCTCAACAGCTTCAGAAAACATTAGCTTGAGTGTTTTATCTACTCTCTCAAATGATTATACTTGAAGCCACTGCAGTAAGCGCACAGCTTCAGCAGGTGTTGAACAAGGAAAATCTCAAATAGCTCATATATTTCAGGCTGTTACCTCATATGTGCTTAATACAGTAATTCTGCTTGAGAACCCTACGTTATATTTGGCAAGCAGAACACATCAATTTCAAATCCACTAGTTTGTAGATGGTTAATTCATGCATGAAATGCATGCATTTACATATCAGTTCACTGGCTTGATTTACAACAAATCTATTTATTTTTAAATAACATCATTGTTTCCTGTTCAAAAGCCACCAAAATGCTTTGCAGTGTATTGCTGCGTTGCTATATGTAAGTTAGTTGAAGCTTTAGAGTAGGCTTTTTCATTTAGGAAATTCTATTTTGAGACACATTCTTTGTCAGTTATATCAAAATGTTGCAGAACTTCCCCGAGATTTTCCTAATTTTTACTAAAAAAAAAAAGAAATCTTAAGTACTGCACTTGTCAAAAAGGATTTTTCATTGAAGTGATCTCTCATTTTCTTCCTTGTTCTCTTCCCTCCCACTATAAGAAAAAAAACCAGCACAAAATCTCCAACATTGCTTACACTTTAGAAATTTGTGTCAGTAAAGTCAACACCTTATTCTTGAATTCTGGTCACCACCTTTTCCATGGAAGTTCCAAAAAAAAAAAGTACTTTCAAAAGGAAGCCACTTGAAAGGGATCTTGAGTTCCATTACAGTATTACAGACAAGTGGGGTATTTTTGGTTTTTGTTTTATTTCCAGCCAGTCTAATAACCAATCATTATACATTCTTTACTGCAGAAGTAGTACAGGAAAAACGAATTAAACATAAGAAAAATTGAGTACATGAGTAGAAGCTCATACGCAGTCTAATTTTTGACAAGATATTGGCAGCACAACTATTTTGAGAAAAATGTAATGCTAAATGTAAGGTTCAAATTTAATTGGTAGTTAGATTGAACTAAACAATACTGACATTTTTTAATGCACAGTAGCTCTTCTTTTATAGCATTTTCATGTGAGAATCACTACATCTAAGACCATTAAAATAAAAAACAAACATCTACAGCATATTAGAAAAAGAAGGTTTGAAAAAAGGCGGCAAGAATAGCTTCTTACAAACGTCTAAACCGGTTCAAGTAAGGATAGACAATAGATAGACATATCAACAAATTGACTAAAATCCATTAGCTCAGAGTAGAACAGGAACATTTTTCTTTTGACCTAAAAATCTAAAATATATCATGAGAATATACCAAATGTTTTGGAATTGTAAAACAGTCAGAGGATTTTGACAATTCTGCCAATAAACCTTGCCGTACAGACATTATACTGACTCATGCCATTAGTATCCCAATGCTTCAGTCAACTCTAATATGTTAAGTTAAAGTCTTCCAAACAATAAACAAACAGTTACCATTAATTTCAAATAGCATTTCAGAACCACTACTTATTTGCTCTTCTTGGAAATGCCACTATTGATTTTACTTCATGTCTGTTGTGTCATCACTTACCACTTATATGCCAAATTGGCTTGAAATTTTGATTGATAGCTCTACTACAAACACTTTATTGCTTGGTGATATTTCTTTACTTGTACCAAAGCTGTTCCTGTTTGCTGAAGTATGCATAGAACATATTGTTACAGCACTAGTATCTCTAATAAAAACATTGTGACTGCTAGCCCAGGCGCTGATTTATATTCTAATTCACACTCTTCACTAATAGAACTGCTGCAAGATTATAAGGTTTTTTTCAGCAAGAGATGGAGAGGAAGAAGAGAGAAGGTGTGTAAGAATGTTGGGTTACTGAACACCAAGAAGAGTATACCATAAATTAATTACTTTATTTCTTGCATTAGACAACTCGTTATTAATGTCACTAAATATAACAACTAAGCACTCCTCTTAAATTATCTCCGCATCTGTACAGTGTTCAAAAAGTCAAGACAGACCTCAGCTAGCCTATGGCATAATGCCACTATCTGTAGCAGTTTATAATTAACAAGTAAGAGTTATGCTACATGAACCCTCACTTATTTAGGAACTCACTGTAATACTAATCTTAGTATCTGCTTGAGATATCTGGCCAGGAAAACAAAGCACTGAAGATGCTCTCAGGACCTGTGAGAATTAAAGAGTCTTTAAATGAAACAACAGAAAAGAATTTATCTAAAATTATAGCAGATTTTCCACAAAGGGAAGGTAAATATGTACTTAATGCTTCATGAAAGCTGTTCTCCTGAGGAAAGTGTTTAGAATCTAAAACAAAGCATATCCTTCAGAGCATTCCAAAGATTCTCTGATCATTTTCCTAAATCAATACTGAGAACATTAAAAAAAAAAAAAAAAGAAGAGGTAAACACACACAGGGGAAAAAATAATATAACAGTTCTGATTTGCATTTACACTGAACTTCAGAATTTGCGGTACAAAACATCTCATAAGCCAAAATCCAATACTGGTATCTGAATTTTATGGACAGTTTATACAAACAGCTGCAATTCTGATCTTCCCTAAATTGATGACAGGCCATTTTATAAGAGAAGTCCTGAGATTCTATTTGATTTTAAAATTATATTTAGACTCTTCCTCCAGATCCAGATGGGTGCATGGAAAGTTCCTAAATATCTGATACCATTTCTAGTAACTTTATTTCACTTGCATTTTGTTTATGTTCTTGTCATATTGTGTCAGAAAATTAACTATTAAGCAGTTTAACAAACAGTAAATATATATTTTTATTCCCCGCTATACATCTATTCTAACTTCCTACATGAGTATGGTTCACAATGATTTAGAGACCACACTGCCATAAATATCTCAAAACTATTTTTTTCTTAGCAAGAAAAATATTTATTTCTGTATTCAGCTGTATGAAGATGTGCACACGCAAATATTTGGATGATTTCTTCAGATACGTAGAACTTCAAACCACAGAGCTTCCTTCTATGATTCCACTACACTGAGAGTTGCTAAGTTTTGTCTTTTACTCTGATGAAGTTGAACAAAACAGAAGTAGTGAAATGCTAAATACATTCTTAGACATTGTGATGCTTCAGTACTGCAACTTATTGCACTGGAAACTAGCAACACAAAAACTGTCAATTCAGTAAGTTAGATCTAATCCATTACTCAGAACAAAATTCTGATATATTATACAATCTTAGAGGATGCTCTATTTCTTCTAGTAGATTTACCATCAACACTCATTTGGAAATTAGAAAAGGATTCCTCCACCATTTCATCACTTTGTTTGCACTACAGCAGAAATCTGGCAGCCCATACTATAACAACATGACTAGAACTAGCAAGTGAAAGCACCTTAAAATCAACAACTATTCAGACATCTGCTAATCACTTCTAAGATATTTCTTCATTCTTTTAGGTTATCAAACTGAATTTCATGAGAAGAAATGTTTCTGCTGTCATCATTGCCAGATCTAATTTTTTGTTTGTTTTTACTTTCTGTGTTTAAGAACAGTAAAAGGCTTTCAGGATTATTCTAGTGAATAAATATATCTCAGCATATTCAATAGTCCACGCTTAAACTTTCCACATTTATCTCACCTCAATTAAAACAGCCACTCTGCTTAAAGCAAGACATTGGAAGAGCAAAATCCACCAGAAAGAGATTCAGATTTTAATCATTGGATAATTTACACAGTACTCATATATACTATCTATTATTAAAACTAAAACTCACATTTCAAAAAAAAAAAGAGATGTGGAAATCTAGTATTCCTGGCTGACAGCCATGCACAGAGAACCAACAGCTAACACTAAAGAAAACAAATTTCTATTCATTTACCTTCTATGTGAAATGAACTGTGCAGTGAATTATTTAGAAGAGGGAAATTGTAATTGCATGTGTAATAACGCTGAAAATTAAGGAGAAGCAGATGGAAGACTAGAAGTTCTCTTCTGTAAGTGATAAGAGGATGATTCATAAGTATTTGACATTAGTTAAAATTACTTATGGAACGAATGTTTATGGAAAAATGTTCTTCTTAAGACAATATGCCATCGCACAGGCAGCAGAGAATCATCTCAAATGAGACCTTGAATCAAAAGGAGGACAGGAAATAGACTGAGAAATAAGGGCAAAACATGTTGACTTCTCCTACACTGCTGAGATTTGAGTTCTAGCTTCCTACCTCAAGAATTCAGGATGCTATCTGAGGTGTCACACATCATAGCAGATCAATTAACTTACAGTTTTCAGGGTATTTGATACTGCAGCAAAGTGGTAATTCACTTTCTAAAGAAGTTGGGAAAGAATAGACGCAAGTGGGATGTAACTGCATGAAATGGGTGAAGTTAGATCACTTACAAGCAACCCATAGAGAAGGCTTCCTCTTCCCCTCCCCTGAGTCTCTGCCAGAATCGTTGAAATGAAAGAATGATTTCAGCTGTACTTCATTGTTGCATATATATATATATACATATAAAGTATATAAAAATATTTTCATGTGTACTAAATACTTGAAGTGTAAGGAAAATAAATCATATGGGAACTTTTTATTAATGTTACCTATCCCCCAATTTCATGTAATTAAAAATGTACAAAAAAATTGTCTCCCTTACAGACAATCCCTCAGAACTTCTGTTCATAGTAAATAAGCCAATACCTTCATTATCCAGTTAATGTTTTCACTCCAACATTAACATGTTATTTCCATGCAATGCAGCCTTGCTGCAATAGAAAAGGATGGTGCAGAATACGACCTCAGCAGTTTGATGCCATCACTCAGCAGCAGAGAATAGGTGCCTTTTCATCCTAGTGTCAGGAGTACTTGTGCTTTAACCCAGATCTTTTGACATAGCAGACTACTCAAGTTCAAAGCATCATTTTAATTGTGCTACAGTTGTGGGCATACATATAAGAAAGTGTGTTATGCTGTGGAGCTAATAATTCAGTTAAGCAGTACATTAGTTTCCCTATGAAGCTTTTGGCCTAAAACACATAGCTAAGCATTACTGTCTATTCGTAGCTCATACTCTTCTATTCCATATTCTGAATCATTCTGTTATATTACTACGCATAGGTAGTTATTAAACATACTAATTACATCACATAGAGAAGGATTTACTGAGAATTACAATAAATAAATTGGGCTTCCTCTTCCATTTTAGCCATTTAAACAGAGTACTGATAATACAGTAGGACATATTTGCTCTTCAGTATTGTTTGGAGACAGAAAACAAATGGTAAAGTGATATCTATAAATATTTTTATTCAAAATAACCAGCCACTTTCAATTGTACTTTGGATTAAAAACTCTAATCCCAAGGGAAAAAAAAAGTATTTTTTGTAGTACGTTAATATTTCCTTCAGTTTTATTATAGAAATTTAGTCCCGTAACAGGAAGCTGTATTAACCTGTACAAGTGAGTACAGTGGTCTTATTTTGGTCACAGAAGTTTTCCAGTTTATTCTCAAAGGAAAGAATTGTTGTTCACTGCTTCCACAACCTTAGATCCAGAAAGTCTGTCTCAATGTGAAAAAGAAACCACTGATTATACAGGTTAAAAAGCAAATGGCCTTTCCATAAAAGCATCCTAATATTATGGTTCTGCAAAGCTACATTTTATATCCACTTCAACAGGCAAAGAAGGGCATTATTATGCACTGAATATATTTAACTACAGCATGCATGTTGTATCAATGATGTTGAAATTTTCTTCTGATAAAGCAACTGTAATGAATGGTTTCTAATACATTGGGAAATACATTGGGAAATCAAACTCTAGAGAAGTCAAGGATATTCAGCAGTTCCTCCCCACATACCAATGCTACGATGCTTTAACACATTCATTTTCATTAGCTGCATGCATGACTTTTGTTTGTTCTTCCTATGATCTGTTACTGCATATAACAGCGTGGTGGTACCACATAACACATGGCAACATCCAGAACCCTGTGTAGTGACTTCTGTCACATTCAGCAAGCTGCCTTCCAAAAAAAGTACGTTAGTTTGTGTGTTTTTCTAATTAAAGTTCCACAATATCTATTTTCCTAAATGCCTTCCCCCCCCCCCCCCCCAAAAAAAAAAAAAAAAAAAAAAAACACACACAACTTCATCTGTTCAAATTAAATGAAAACTTTGTTTCCCAACAAAACAAAAAACCCATATCCCTTGCTCACCATCCTATCTCCACGGAAGGAAAATACAAAAGACCAAGAGATATTTGCTGCATAAACAATAAATATTGGGTTTGTATGTGTAAAAGAAACACTCCTGCCTAGAAAATGTCTTCCTGTAACATTGTGTTAACTTAAGAGATAATGTCAGTAAAATAGTGCATTGTTAGAAGATAATGGCCTCCTGCTGCTGTTAAATGCCAAGGCACAGCTAAGCCATTTATTTGCAAAGTAGGAGACATTAATCCTATGATAATGTTCCACTATAAATGGCACTGCTACTACACAGAGCAGGGTATGTTGATTCAGTCACGTGATCCGATATCTGTGACAGAGCAGCAGTTGCTCAAATATGTTGTTCTGAACTTGTAGTATTTGAACTGATCTCATCTGAATATGCTGCATTTACCGCCTTTCATCCAAGGTTGTAATCTCAGCCAAGTCTCAAATAACATTACATAAATATTTCTAAGGCCATTTTGTAGACTGAGAAACTAAGATTTCTCACATCTTACAGTGCAGTTTAGTAGTATGATCAGAAGCAGAAACAGAGAAATATTTACCTTGAAGGAGAGAGAAGCTTTTCTATCTACTTGATTTCACAGCCCTTTGCTATCAGCACAGAAAAGCCTGCATATGTGTTATACCTTCAGCATGAAGGGTTGGTTCCCTTTCAGCCTTCAGTATGCTGTACAAGCATAGAGGGCCATATGGGTGTGATATTTTGAAGAGTTCTGGGAATCTGGAGAGACTACTTTTTCCCTTTGACTCTGATCACACACCAGTCCTGCAAGGTGGGGCCCTCACATCAGCAATAACTCAGATTAATTCAAACTCAAAGAACCATGACGCTGCCAGCATCTTAGTAGCATTTATTTTCTCAATTTCTGCTCTAAGATTAACAAGCAACTTCCTGAAAAAACCCTGCAATCCTTCATTCTCTGAAGGAAAATCTGAGCAAGACTTCACACATTCATGGAAGGTTCATGGCTTTGGACAGATTTTCAATTTTTAGATACATGGAGATTTTTTAATGGCCTGTGGGACAAAGCCTAGTGTAAAACAAAACTATGATGTCAGGGTCTGTTGTTGAGTGCCTTGCTGAATATCTATAGCACTTAGGAAGACAGCACAACAGTAGTAGATAGAACTACCAGCCAGAAGGATGGCTCAGCAACAGTCAACCCAAAACTTATAAAGGAGGAAGGAAGCTGGCCTAACTGTTGAAAAAATGGAAATGCTTACATACCCTAGGACAAAACCAGAACTACTCCTATTAAAATGAAATCCCATCAGGGAATCCAAAGCCACATGGTCTAAGATCCTTAGCACCAACAGTGGGAGTTTTTACTCCAGCATCACAAACAAATGCTAGCAAATAAGGCTTGCTCTATACTGTTTGCTGGTTTGTGGCACAAAAGTGTAGGGGAAAACTGTTTACACTGGAACATGCATAGACTGGCACACTGCTGATGCACTTGTGACAAAGAAGCTGTTAAGAATTTTTAATATCAGAGAAGCTGAAGAATCTCAATTTTCTAATGCATCAATTTGTGGCCTAGTATTTCACAGCTTAATAAGCATTTCTCTGAATTCATTTAAGCAAGTACTGCCCACTGTCTGGTTTCTTTCCTTCACAGCAGGTGAGCTGGTGCCCTAATGCAAAAGCTGACAGAACAGACAAGCACAACTGTGCAATACAAATTCAACATTATTAGTTTATGGAAAGATATAACTGAAAAATAATATACTAATTTAAGCAAGGATTCCTAAGTGGTCCAGCTGAAAATAGTAAACAAAAAAAAAAATTAAACTTATCTGTAATTCAGACAATGAACGTGCAAGAACCAGTACGTTAGCTCCATTCCACTTTGTAGCTAGTTGAAGTTTGGGAGCTTGAAACACATTCACATCCACAATAACACAAGTACACAATTCATGGAAAGAAAAAAAAAAAAAAGACTATTCCAATGATCACCATTTCAGCAAACTGTAGAAAAGCTCTGCAGTAAAAACCTAATGAAATTTCTGATTTTGTAAGCTTGCTTTCACTCTTCTGTTTTGCTTCATTAGTGTAATTTGCATCCAAGTACCTCTAATTATTTATCATAGATGTCACATTTAAAACTAGATGCTACCATATAACTTACATTTTTCCTTTTAGAAATTTCAAGCTTTGTTGTATCCCACAGAATGATTTATTGTGTTATTTCTTCTTTCAATTTATATCTGAATTATGAGTCATTTCTCAGAGACGTTTCACAATTGATAACAGCAGTGGATCTATCACAAGAAAAAAAATACACCCATAAAAAGCAGTAAATCAGAGGTAACATCTGTCATTAAATGCCCATCCAAGTCAGACAAGGAAACCATATGCATATAGAGCCAGCATAACATAAAAGCTTAAAACAGCCCTCTCAGAGAACTCCATAGCACACAGCAGTGAGCTTGCTTTTTCATTTTTCTTTTTTCCTTTTCAATATTTACCATTTTTCTTTCATCTTTAAACTGGCCAACTAGGCACAGGGCATTTTTATATCCTCTCTCTTACTCAGTTTCACTCCCTCATTTGGTGGCCTAGTGGCACTAAACTTCAGATAAGCTCCTCTGCATTCTATGAACTTCTTCCGTAATCTGGAACAAAACACTGAAGACAGACAAGTTGTATTCTCCGGCCTTTGTAGAGTGGGGAGTGAATATGCAGCTAAAAGACCTGGACATGCCAAAGTTTACTACAGCTCCAACAGAAATCTATAGATCCTTAAATGCATAACAGAAGACAGTAAGAAACTGTTAAATGCTCTAGAGGTAGGCTCAAATGGCAGGCTCTGCACATTTGTGTTTATGTATGTCTGAATAAAGAATTGTTATTTGCTTCCTCATACTCCCTTTGGCATAAGGTAATGCAGTAGCAAAAGTAAACAGCACCAGACAGACTTAAAAATTGATCCTGCAGTTCATTCTGCGTTTTCCTAAGGGGCCTTTCATTAGCAGTACCCAAAGGGTGAAGCATAATTTACCTTATGTAAGGTAGAGTTAATTAGCTCACATTAGAGCCCCAGTGACCAATCCATAAAACAGCCGGAAACATCTTTTTGAATTGCAAAAGCGTTGTCTATCTGCCTTTCTCTTTCCAGAGTGCTGTGTGCAATTATTATTAGTAATTTTTGCCTACCTCATAATAAAACTCTGACCTGATTATTTCCAGATGAACAATGCATTAACAATTTCATAACCTAATAGATGCTAAGGAAGTATAAACTACTCTTTCCAGTTCTATGAAATATAATTTATCTTAATGTAACAGCATACAAGTAAAAATTTCCACTTTCACATAACATTCTCCACAATGCATGAACAAGAAATTTCAGCAGTAAGTTCCCAAGTTGATAATGATTTTTATCCACAATGGATAAAGGCTACACTGGATAGCCCTGAGAGCCCCTATCAGAAGCTTCTGGCTGCACAAATAGCACACAGACAATCCTAAAGTGCCCCCACAAAATAAAAGCCAAAACCATCCAGCAATAGATGAGAGTTTTAAGAAGAAATTACATCTGCAATGAGAACTGCATGCCTGAAACTAATACATTACCATGATTAAACATTAAAAAGTCATTATTAACAGACATCATTAGCCAACAACAAAACAAATGCCACAACAACAATTAGACAGCCGTTAAACCTGTCTGATCAGCAACTTCCATACAACGTTAACCATCTCTGGTCAAGACAATGAACAAAGCCATTATATTTTAAGGATATATGTTCATTTTAGTTCCTCAGTGTTTTCAATATAGCTATGAGTAACATCCTCATAAAAGCAATCTGACTGGATTTGAAAGTAGAAGTATACTGAAACACTTTGAAATGCTTTGTAAAATGAAAATTTTAAAAAAAAAAAAAAATGGATCTCTCTCCACTACACATTACAAAATTATGCAGTAGCAAGGACCCCAAGGCATAACCATGATTTCACAGCTAGGAGGAATTACACAGACAAAAAATAAAAATATGCAAAATATGCATATAACACACTTTACCATCATCTGGTATATTGCCTCCAAACTCAAGGTGCTTTAAGCACGACCGAAAGTAGTCCCCTTTAGTGAGAGAATATCATTATCCTCTAAGTAAGCAAAAACGTGCACAGTAGAGTGCAGAAGCATCCAGTCAACATGTAATGTTGCAGGGTTTGTTTTTTTCCCATTTTTTCAACTTGCCTAGCATCCTGCAACTTCACTATTTTTGGATATTAGTGGAATAAAACACAAGAAAATAAACTAAACAGATGCATTATAGTACAATAGAATTCTCTGTAAGAACGTGGGACAAAGCAGAAGGGAGGCAAAAAGCATCTTTCGCCCTGATGATTCCACTCTTCCTCAATTTTTCATTCTCACTGTAAGGTCATCACAGTGGACAGAACCAACTGATAAGATTGCTAAAGAACAAATCGTCATCATGATGCTGTTCCAGAACCAGTTCACATGTTTCAGGCCACAGTCTATAAAGCACTCTATAACTCTTTGCAGGTCTTTGAAACTATTGTGTTGAAACTATTGTATTGTTGTCTCCAAAACAGAGAGAAATTTTTGTTCATAACAAATGGAGGAATATTAATGGAGGGAAAAACAACTATAGTGTTCAGAAACACAGATATATTTTGAATCATTTCTGATAATTTCCCCAAACTCACATCGTGATTCAGATGTAAAGCAGGAAGAACTTGAATAGTATTTTACATTATGCATGACATTAATATACAGCTATTATATGATAATTTGGCCACTGATAACTCGTGCAGGCAAATAAAAAAAAAAAAAAGTGCTGTCTTGGGTTCACAGAAATTCTTAAAATGTGAGAATTACTCCTGCTTAAAGGCCATCTTCAAAAATCAAATCTCTCCTAAAGAACCGCGCAAGCAAAACTTCCAGAAACAAGTCTACTCCAAAGTATCTATGAAAAACTCTGGTCAGAAGTTCTTTTACCAATTACAGCAGCAGTCTTTGAGTTTAAGTTTCCCTCTAAGAGAGGTCCTGCAGAAGGATGAAGATCTCTCAGAATTACATGTTTCTGTTCTTTCCAAAACTAGACACTAACAGGGTCGCTGTCTTGAAGCACCTTATTTTCACCCTAGTTAGCATAACTGCAAGCATACTGTGAAATTAATCAAAGCACTCAGCATACAGCTACTAAAAACAACTATCACAGTGCAGAAGCTGCCCTTGAGTTCCAAACTTGTCTATCCTGATCATTCCTGTGCAGCTAATGGGCCTTGCTTTGGCAGGACATTTGTCTTTCTGAATCTATTTCTGCCCTGTGAACAAGGCGTCCCATAAGAGATCTCATGGCATCTATTGCCAATACTAATCTTGTAAAAGAAATTATACATACATATAAAAATCTGAGTGGAATGAAACTGATTTTCAAATTGAAATTATTTCTACCATAGAGCTTTCACAGGCATGCAGGTATAAATCATGAGTTTTTCACCCTGTTGATTATGTGAGATAAGGAGGGTAGCACAGAAAGGAGATAAGCAAAAGCAAAATACATCCTTCTTACTACTGAGGTGAAAAATTGGTTTTTACTTTTATCTGGGGCCTTGGATTTGTAACTACTGCTATTCAATGATTCCGAATACCTCCAACATCATAGAAGCAGCATATTGATTCCCCTTAAATTTGTAACAGTAACATTCCACCAGACAAGCAGTGACTCAGTCTACCTGCAGATTTGACATGGGAGAAGAATCATACAGTGAGAAGAATATAAATAGCAGCACAAAAATGCGTTGCTTTCTCAGTTAGTACAGACCAGAAGTAACTGCTGTTATCCAGTTGTGGACTAGGCAAGAAAATATCACTACCTCATATCCAAAAAAAATTACTATGAAATGTAGACCTAGACGTGAACAAAACTTAAAAACTGTAGATAAACTGGTATGAATCATCCATCATAGATTTCACTTGTATCATAGACTTCTTTTGGTTGGTGACATGAAAGTGTCATAAAAAAAAAAAAATCACAAATCTGACAGTAAGTTGCATTCTTTCTCTGTCTCAGAAACTGTGAAAAGTATCATGCAATTTCTCCATAGCAGTTCTTGTTCTCTTTTTCAAAAGACTCCTCAAATATATATATTTTTTTGTTCAGTCAGCATAAGCTTATAAAAGGCAGGTCAGATCCTTCTTGACTAACAATATCTCCTATGATAAGCCTACAAGCTCAGTGGACAAGTAAAACACTGTGGATGTTAATCACTTGGATTTCAGCAAAGCTTTTGTCACTGTTTCCCATAGCATCCTCCTGGCAAATCTGGCTGCTCATGGCTTGGACAAAGATTACTGTTCACTGGGTAAGAACTGGCTGAACGGTCAACAAAAATGGAGATAAATCTGGTTGGCAGCTGGTCTTAAGTGGCAGTCTCCAGAACTCAATACTGGGGCCAATTTTGTTTAATATTATTATGAATGATCTTGATGATGAAATTGAATGCAAGTTCATAGATGAAACCAAGTTGGGCAGGAACATCAAGCTGCTTAACGGTAGGAAGGCTCTGCAGAGGGATCTGGACAAGCTAGATCAATGGACTGTGTCCAACTGCATGGCATTCAACAAGGTTAAATGCCAGGTGCCACATTTGGGTCATAACAGCCCCATGCAGCAGTATAGGCTTCTGCACGAGTGGCTGGAAGGCTGCCTGGGAGAAGGGAAGCCAAGGTTGTTAGGAGTGTACCCAAGTGGCCAGAAAAGCCAACGGCATCCTGGCCTGCATCATAGTGTAGCTTGTAAGACTAGGGAAACAATTGCCCCTATGTATGAGGCACTGGTGAGGCTGTATCTTGAGTACTGGGCTCAGTTTTGTGCCCTTTGCTACAAGAACGGTGTAGAGTCACCAAAATGCAGTCAGATAAGAGCAGTAAGACTGGAAAATGCTTTAGAAAACAAAATATACGAGGAGCAGCTGAGGGAATTGGGTCTGCTTAGTTTGAAGAGTCTGAATGGAGACTACACTGCTCTTTACAACTATGTGGCAAGGCTGAAGTGAGGAGCCTGGTGGTCTTTTCTCTCAGGTGACAAGTGATAGGAATCAAAGAGATGGTCTCAAGTTATGTTGTGCCAAGGGATGTTTAGATTGAGTCTCAAGAGGAATTTCTTTACAGAAAGAATGGGAAGCACTGGAACATGCTGCCCACGGAGCAACGGAGGTGCTGTCCTCACTCCTGGAGGTGGAATTGATGAGATGCATGGATGTGGCAATTAAGGAGATGATTTAGCAGGGGAGTTGGTAGTATTAAGTTGATGGTGGGACTTCATGATCTTATAGGTCTTTTCCAACCTAGATGTACCTTTGATTCAGTTTCTTTTCTTTTGTTTTGTATTTCCTGAAGCCTCTCCCTGTACAGATCCATTAATTTCCACAGTCACTTAAAAACAAGGTGCAAGGTGTCTTACACTCATTACCTTCCAGCTTCCAATAATTCAATGGCCCTTCATGTCTCAGCTGCTATTACTGACTCCTCTGCATTCAAATGTTTGTGTGGATTTAAGCACCTATAAGTCACAAATTACATTGCACAGTATAAGAATAGCTCTGAACATAATTCTTCTGGCAGCAATTGACTATTTTGTTGATACAAATACACAGCTATGCCCCTTCCTGAAGACCAATTGTCTAAGATTCTTAGCCTGACAGCAATAACAAACATTTCTGCCTATGTTAATCACTTCAAAGCTCTGATAATAGATTAAAGCCCTGACAGGTTTGGCACTAGTCAAATGTAGCAAAAGAATGATCTCTGCCTCAAAAAACTTGGCTGAAAATTACTCAGTCCAACATGTTCCTAACTGTGCCTATAAAGCAAAGCTGACAAAACTGTATCTTCACAAAGACTTTCATCTCAAACACCACAAACCCTGCTCTTTTCACAGCTGGCTTTCTCCACAGCACAGAACTATGCATTTTGCCTCATATACCATCCATATATCCTCCATCTCTTGTGTCATGGCCCTCTGCTGAAAAACTGTCTGTAACTGAATAGATGCCTACTTAGACCCATTTCCTCTTTAGACTGGCACCCTCACAGCTGTTTTACATTTTTTTGCATTGACCAGATACATTTCTACTCTAGTACATCTGATTTAAAATGTAAAAACACAGGACAGAAGCATGCGCAGTTGTTATCACAAAGAATGCTCCTGAAATATCTGTTTCCCTCTACTTCTCCCTCAGAAGTAGAGATGCTTCACATTTTAAAAATCAGTATTTTGTCTTATGTCTCAACATGCAGTTTATGCAGCAAGGATCAGAACATGGCAAATGTATAAACAAATAAATGGAGACCTCAGGGACTGCAGTTCTGATCCCTAAACATCAAAAGATTCTTCAAACTCATCTGCTTGCAAGAAGAAATTTGAGAATGCACACGCCTGTGAAACCACAACTCTAAATTTCCATCAGGAAATTTTTAGGGATCTACCTATGCATAAGCCTGAGGAGCCTTGATTAAGATATGGGGAGGATGCAAGAAAGGAAACCAAAGCACCTGCTATTGGGAGGAGGCAGTCAGCAGGTAGCAGGCCCATACAAAAAGGCAGCGCAGCAAAAGGAGGAGAGTTAAAGCAAAATCCTCAGAAAGCAGCAAGTGAAGAATTAGAAACCCATTTTAGGGTGCACTCAAATGAGACATTCTTCATAGCCTGCTAGAGGACAGGAGGGGAAAGACTTAATTTCTCGCATAGGCCCTCCAGCCTATCCTCCCACTCACTTCATAAACAGCCATGTAAATGCTTTGAAGGAAAAAAAGTGGAATTTCCCAAATAGGCAAGACCTCCACATTTAACAGTTTAGGAAGAATTAATAAATAAACAGAAGAAATCCCCAGTCATCAGATTTCCAAATAAAACAAAGCACAAGGGCAGAAAGGTGTCGCAACTGATGTGGTCAATAAAACCTATTCCACAGTTATTAAGACACAGAACAAATAGATCACAAACTGAAAACTGAGATTTGTCGCTTGACACTCAACATGAATCAACTGCACATTGCTCACAGCAAGAAAGCACCGTTACTAATTTTAGTCTTGTATGTTCAACTTCATTCACTTCTTCAGTTCTTGGTTCACTTGACTTAATGTCACAAGAAGTAAGAGCAAAATTAAGAAACAAAGCACTGTCCTGACTACTAAACATCAGCTAAGGAACACTGGTGATTGACAATTAGGCTGCTGCTCTAAAAATTAATATTTCTTAGGTCTAGGAATCATCTGTTTACATTCTATTTTATTTTTTTTTTATTTCAGGTGAGATGCTATGAAAGTTAACTGCGAAATAAAATATAAAATTTTCTACTCTGAAGACTATTCATGAAATGGAATTAGTCAACACCAGTGCTGAGAAATGAATTATGGCATACAGCTATGCTCTAGAATAACTGTTTGTTACTAAGTCTACCATTCCTGTATGAAACATATAAATTAAAAAAAAATATATTATAGAAGCTTTAAATCCAAGAGCCAATTACTGTGATACTGGAGATTTCTTAGATTTTTATTTTTCCTATAATACAGGTCCTTGGAAATTCCAGTCATTCTTAATTGCATCACAAATGATAGTTAGAGCTGTCTCTCCAAAAACTGAGCTTTTCAGATGAAGCATTATAGCATACTAGCGCTTCTGTACGTGATCTGCAATTGCAACCTTGGCTTCAATACTGAGAGGTGAGAAACAACTTCTGGAAAGCTCAATTCCAGTCATCTCCAGCATCTGCCATAAGGATGCCACAAAGCTTTTGGTCCCTGAAAACACAGGGCTTAGAGAGCAGACTGACAAAGAAGTCAGTTCCCAGTGAACATGACAGCATCATTGGGAGTTCACATTTGGAATTAGCTTCAAACTAAAGACTCAGAAGATTTTTCAAATGTAAGCACTCTTCCAAAGGTAACACAATGTACGTTATAGTGAGGCTTCCACAATACAAAAGTCAAATAACATTTTCCTTGAGTTCTGACCTTCTGTGGACTAATAATAGAAATTTTCTGCTGTCTGTCATCACATCACTTGTCAGCTGCACACTGCCTTAAAGCAATGAGCAGACCAGTAGCTGCTTACTAATTTTAGCCTTTATTCATCTTACCTCTTATTTATTTATCCTTGTTTACAGTGACAGAAGCAAGCACTTCAGGATGCTTCTTTGTAATGATTCATGAACGCGTAAAGAACAAGCTACTCTGTTGTTAGGTGGCTCCACTGCTAATTTATTTTAACATGTAGAAAGGTCTGCAAGAAATGTTCTCATGTGGACTTACTGTCGTATTTGCCTTCCTGTTAATGAAGGGAATCAGCTTCTAAGAAAACACTCAAAAAAATGCATTCATTTTCAGTGAAAATGCTGTGAATTATTAATATAGAAAGGCATATGTTCTTATTCCAATACTTTAGTGAAAATTTAAAGAAAAACTCTCTTCTCTAGAGAAATATCATTCAAGCATCAAAGGCACATTATCCTTTATTGCAAGTGTTCCTCAAGAAACACTGTCTCACATGACAAAGTTTGTTGCAACGATACTTTCTGATGCACACTAATAACAACATCAATAAAACCAGTTGATCTACAGAACAGTAGCACGTGGAAAGCTGCTGAAGCTGAAAATTGTGTTCTCACAGTAACTTGAAGAATAAATAATTGAACAAAGTAAGTAATTGAGATAATCCTGCAGAAGTGAGGCTCAACCACTATCCTTAGCCGTACTATCCTGTACAGTCTTTAAGCAACAACTTAACCATCAGTTGCTGACCTACATACTTGCACTCCAGATGTTCACAGTCTTCTCTGCTGGATTTCCTTTCTTACAGGCAGCATCCCTGAGTAAAATTCTCAAAGCACCAGTTAAGCAGAGGAATACAGAAACATTATTCAGTCTCTTACCATACATTTCTGTTTCACTGTGTTAGTTCAGTAATGACAGTTTTGGAAAGTGTTAAGAAAATAAAGAAAAATTTTAGAAGCCTTTAAGCAAATGGCTTAACAGTATCCACAGAAAGTTAACAAATGGTTAAATATTAGTTCTACTCAGTATATCATCCCTTCTTCTCTAAATTGAGAATACTCACAGTAGCCTCTGACCTGAGCACTGCTGTCACTGCTTTTTGAAGCAACAAAACAAGCATTATGTTATTGATTCCCTTTGTGACACAAACAGCTTGGAGCCAGACATTTAAATTCAACTAGACCACTCATATAATTTGCCTAACTACACAGGATTTACAGCAAGAATATGGCTGAAGGAACACATGCACATACACAATTAAAAGACTCAGGTACTGTCTGAAGATTGTTATAGCTGTCACTTTGACTCCTGAATGAAAAAACACGTTTATACAAGATGAGAGGTCATGTGCATCCAGACTGCACAGGCTTCAGAGAAACATGCCGAGTGCCAAAACTGGAAGATATTGGTAGTCTAGAGCCATAAATCCAACTATCTGTACTGTAACAATATTTATCATAAAGAACAAATAGGTTCATAAAGGTTTCCCATCATTATAAATGCTACAGCTTATTACCTCCAGAAAAAATTTTACTGGGTTAAAATAAATACAAAACCAATAATAACAACAAATGCTCAGTCATAAACCACCTTAAGTCACCTGCTGGTATTGCCTCACTTTGCCTCAGAAAAGGAGAGGAAGTTAGATAAACCAAAAAAAACTGAACAAAAGCCACACAGAAACATAAAGGAATGCAGTTGCAACACCTGGAGGACTGGGCCAAAAACAAACAAACAAACAAAGCACAACAACACTGAGGACTTGTAACATGTTGATGCCTGGTAGATGGACCCCTCAGAGAGCAGCAGATCCCCAGTTTGGGTTTGCTCAGTGTAAGAACAGCATAGCCCATTCTAGTAGGAAAGAGAAATAATGGATGAAATGCCTCAAGCAATGTCACTTTTAAATGACTGACCTTTCGTGAAATTCTTTGCAAGTGTGAATGATGAGGAAGGTTTGATCATGGTTTACAACCGTAAGTGAATGCACAAAACTAACACACTAAGGAAAGGAAACATGCAAACAAAAAACAAAAAAAAAATAAGAAAGAGGTGAGAAACCAAGAAACATTACTAAAAAAAAAATGAAATACTGGTTATTTTATTTAGCCTCTGTCCCCCTAAATATTATTTTCATAAGTACAATAATTATGGAAAATAGATGCTACTGTTGTGCTGGGACCACAGGCTTACCTGAGTCCCATCTGTTCACTTAAAACCTTCTGCCCTTCTGCTACTCCAGTTCACATCATCCTTGTGCAAAATAAGCTTAAAAGGAAGCACCCTCATCCTATTAAATAACACTTTTGGCTGAGAACAGAGGAAATGAAAATCTCAAAGGAAACTGAATAATGAGCACACTTTCAAAACTAAGTCCTAAACGTTCTGAAAGCAACGCCACAGTTGGGTGCCTATAAACAGGAAACGAATGAAACCATTAGTCTCACAAAACTCTCCTCTTTGTGTTAAGAACTCTGCTTAAAAGGGTAGCTCCTTATGAAGCATTATTTTCATTTTTGCCAAGTCGTGTTCACCTACAAAATAAGAGATATGATATTTTCTTCTATCTAGACATATTAATGCAGAGGGCTTCAGAAACTAGAGTGCAGTTGAGTTGTATTTAGAAAACACGAGGGGAAAGAGCCCAACATAGCAATCTTTTTTTTTTTGTTGAAGACCTCCAAGACAGAAGCAACAGGGCAACTGTTTATAAATAAAATTCTATGTAAATTCCACCTGTGAATTAGCAAGAAGTATCCATTCAAAAAAGAATATTTGTTATTGTTATTTTATAGAAAGGGTCCAGAACAAGTAATAATGTCCTATCTTGTAAGGAGACAGAATGGTAAACTGAACGGAAACAAAAAACCTTCTGCCCCCTCCTACATTAGACAGGTGTCGGCTAGCAGTTACTGTCTCAGATATGAAATAAACAAGGTTAGAAGTTGCCTAACAGCAAATGACAACAATTTTGGTCCACCTTAACTGAGAGTTCCAAGTTTCAACACCACAATCTAGCTCATGCAGAATGCCCTTTGATTCCTTCTACCTGAAAATCTCAAATATTGATTTGCTATCACCATTGCATTCCATATCCATTCATTTGAAGTCTCAGATTCTTTAATATCAAAAGCACCATTATGTAAAGAGAGAATAACAGAAAAATCAAATTAACATCCATAAAATTAACTTCAGACATTCTACCTTAGAAGTCATTGACTTAACTGTGTTCTAGGAATAATGGAGAAAGAAAAGCGTTTTGTCTAGCCTTGTGGTTGTTGGGTTGTTTTTATTTTGTTTGGCTTTAAATAAAGAAACAATGTAAGCAGGATAAAACTTAAGGCCAGGTTGGACGGGGTCCTGGGCAACCTGATCTGAATGTCTATGTTTGGTGGCCCTGCTAGGCAGGGGGGTTGGAACTACATGATCCTTGGGGTCCCTTCCAACCCGGGTGATTCTGTGAAAACCCGGCCTCTCCAGTAGCAGATGTTTCTGCACTGGATATTTTGCAAGTTTACACTACAGCACTCTGTATTTGGCACTATTTTCCTCACCCATGAGCTTCGGAAGTAAGGTTTGTCGGAAAACACTATGTTCAGTGACAGCTACACAATGCTTCTGTTGCTTTTTGTAGATGCTTTTACGTGTTTAGCTGAATGAATCTTTTGGGGCATCCTTGGGATAGACAGGGAGCTACTGCTGGTTACCACTGAGGCAAAGAAAAAAAAATAGTCTTATAAGGAAATGATCTTGCCCTTATTACAAAGTGACTTTCAAATATGACTAGAACAGTTCTTTTTTTCTGCTTTTCTTTAAGACATTTGTTATGCTGTACCATCAACAAGTTCCCATTCTAATACCGACATCTTTTCCCCTTACCCCTGGAAGCAAAGTACTTAAACTTCTTGATCTTTCAAGAAATTGTTTATGCCACCCCAGCAATTACAAGACACCATTCACCATAAGTTTAGTACTTACCACTTATGTTCAGGTCAAAAATGAACACTTTCTGTGGTGGTGCCAGATACATACTCCTACTTTCTTTAGGAACTCCCTATACCAGGCTATCAGAAAATCATTAAATGATGGGAGTTGGCTAACACACTTCCCATGCCATGCTATGCCAAAGCTGTACTTCCAGAGAAATGCTATATATAGCGATAGCTGTACTTCCAGAGAAAGGTTGCTTTCCATCTTCCTACCTGGCCATCAGTTTACCTGCTCACTGTTCAACTACACACAGAGTTATTTGAAGTATGAGTTATACATCCAGTATCACAAATTGCTATACTGTTAAATATTTTAAATATAATGCTTTCCAAAAACGTAAGCTTTCTAAAAATTTTTAGATTAAGATTTTAGATTAAATTAGTCATTTACTAAAAAAAAAAAAAAAAACTGTAAAATCTCATGACCATAATCAAAGTACTTCTTAAATACTTAACTCAGGATCTGTGCATTTTAAATACATCAATTACTTCATTTCACATTTGTTACTCATGAGTCAGTTTTGATCTGCCAGAATAACATACAGAAGGCATTCTTTCCCTCTCAAGATTTTTTTATTTCTGCATGATAAACAAAGAGATCCTTTTGTTAGTATTTAAAAATGACATTAAGATGACACAGCAAAGTAGTGGGGGTGAGAACGAGTGGGAAGCTGATCAGAAGCACAACGTGCTTCTTGGATGTTCACAGAACAGCTGAGGCCTCAAGGGAAATTGGGAAAAAAAAAAAAGAATTGTGCATAAAAATCATTTTACCTATATATTATTTCATTTTTGACTCTTAAGCTTTGTTTTTTTTCTTCAATCACTGAGAATAACTGCTGGGAAACATTTTCTTTCTTGATGATTGTCTAATCTGCCACATGTAACTCACAATGGAATCCTGTTTATGACAATACCATTCGTTACAATGGAAATTCCTCACCTCCCAGCTGCGTGCAATTATCCAGGCCGAAGCCAGGATGATCAAAAGGACTCTGTTCAGCAAAACACTTACAAGCTTAACTTCCAGCACATGCTCATGTCTTAAAGGATATGCATCTTCAGCAAAATAAAGACAAAATGCACAAAATGTCTTTTTCTAGCTCAGTAAGCATCCTATTGCTATTATTGCTGCAGTAAGGATACCACAGTGCAGTACCGTGATACAACCACAGCTGTGTCACCTAGATGAAGGCTGACTTGTCAGACATTCACATCTTTTGCTTGAAAATGTGCTTACATTTGCTGAACCATTAATGCTTAATCATTTCACTATTACCAGCCAGATTAAACATAACAGATCCTGCAACTGAAAGAATGGGAAGCGCTACATGTGCATATAAGGAGGAAAAATATACTGCAGTTAGGCCTAACATGACAGAAACCAATGAAGTTTTACATACAGCAAGCATGAGGAACAACATAAAACACTGGTGAAACAGGACAGCTGTGATGAAGGCAATTTCATACTTCAGCTGACAATCAATTTTAACAAGCCTATGAGATAATTTCAACTTTTGTACACGCACTGTTTGTGTGCCTGTGTTGCCCCAAACTGTTGAGGTCAAACACCAACTAAAGAACATGACAGGAAAACTCATGAAAATCATACAGGTCACCAGGGCTGACTTCACCCCAGGAGACCCTTCCCTACATTCTATCTGCAATCAGCAAGCTGTCTGCAGCAACCTGAATCCAACATAAAATAGAGATTAAGAAATAATAGTAATAATAAGCAATGAGTTGTGTCTACCAGTTTACAGTAAAAGCAGAGAGTAGCATCTGAAATCTGTCACTTCATGGTAAAAAAACAACAACAAAAAACAACCACAACCTTTTAAAACTGGACAAGAAAAAATAACTACATTTTTAAAGGCCAAGACTCTCAAGAAAATGTCATGTCACTGCATGCAAAATGAGGGCACAATGAAAGAGTGGCATATACCAGCAGAAAGAAAATCTCAGATATACCTCTTCAGTCAAATTTCACTAATCCCCACAATGAAATGAAATTAATGTTTAAAATTCAAAGCCTACTAGGTGCTTCATAGATTTGATATAACTGACAATTCAAGAGCAGATTGATGTTTCTGCTGAGGATACTTGAACATAAGATGGAGGCTGCGAGTCAGAAATGCTACATTTAAAATGGAACCATATATTTTCCTCTTAAAAGATCCATGAGACCAATATCAACTAAAACTGTATTAAAATACAGAAACACTGATTTACAAAACCAAGCCCCCACCCATAACCTGTCTTCACCTATCTTTCTCATATAAGCTTTTGCTCATGCCTTACATTTAAGAACAAGAAAATTTAAGCACAATAAAATTCAACAAGATCTTACATAAACAACTTTATTAAAGACAACAGACAGGCACTGTTTTCCACTGGCTTTCTCCGCAGCCTCCAAAATATACACGTGCACCATATTTACTTTCTTCCTTCACTATTTTGAGTTTGGAAGATGTACTGATACACATTCAACTGAATATTGTCCTGAAGCACAGGAAGATGAGGTACAAAGAGACTCCCTTTAACACACCCCCGTGTGAGCCACCACTAACAATCTAATTGCCTAGAAGAGCAGAAAGCAGCTCTTCTTCACTTAGTAGCTAACAAGAGCTTGTGTCATCAATAGAAACCAAAACTCCAATTCCACAGCCATAAACTTCCCTCACAGACTGCCTCTCCTTAAACTGATAATTAAAAAATACACACCCACCTAACAGAATAATCATCTCAGTGCACTCAGTGCTTGTCATACAGTATTTTTTAGATAATTGCTTACACTGACACCGGTACACCGGCACACCTACTAAAGGAATAACAAATGGTCCTCGAAAGTCCAGCCACAAATGCTAATCAACATTTAAAAAAAATAAATAAATAATAAGGCAGAAAGCCTCTCTTCCCCAGAAAAACATATATTATATAAAAACTAACTCAAAAAATAAGCCATTTTATAACTTTAGATCTTGGTGGATTAAACTCATAGGACATCAGCTAGAACCACTTGGGTTGAAAGTCATCTTATTATTTTGAAAAATAAGGAAAAATATTATATTGAAAAATAAGCAGTGCTGCTTCCAAATAATCACACTGCATTTATTTCAAAAACTTTGTTGGAAACTAACATTCATTCAGTAGGTTATTGGAAAAATCAGTAGGAACTTAATTATGCAAATATTGCATTCATAGTATGTTCTCAATAAGCGCCAGAACTACTGGACTAGCACAGATATGCTGAAAATAAATGTGCCAGAGTCCTTCCATACTGAAGTAAGGCTACATTTTTAATATATATTTTACATAACAACGTGCAAAATTCTCAGTGTCATGTTTTCGTGATCTTTCAGACCTGAACCACGGGGTCTGGTAAAGGTCCTGAAGTGAAAAAACATCCCACTAGAGTTTGAAATTTAGAAAAATATATATTTAAAAAATTCTACACTACATCCTGAGAGAAAAGATGAATGGCCCTTAGGAGTAAAACTACAACCTCTCCCATTTCAGACCCCAGCACAGGCTCTCTGTTTTGATTAGCTCCACTCTGTCTCAAGCACTCTAATTTAATCACACAGAACAACAGCTAAAAACAATTACTTTGATGATGCCACACACAAAACTGACTTCAATTCTTCTAGGTCTAAGAATGCAGGAAATTTTAAACAAAATCATTTCTTATGATATATTACCATGTGACTAAATTCCACAACTAAAACAACTTCAGTACACGTAAATACTACCACAGCTGCTGGAATTACTTTTTCTATGTTTGGTACTACTAATACCCAAATATGACAAACATTAGAAACGTAAAACAGTCTCTTTAAAAAACTGGCATAGAATGTCACACTGCTGTGTTACAGGACCTGACATTTCTATTTCTGCCTATTCCCCTGAAGTCTTCCTCTTGAGATTTTGCCTTACACCTTTTCCAGCCAAGCTCTCCTCCTGATCACCATCTTCCCAACTAAGCCTAATCAAGTTTAAAAAAAAAAGAAATTAATGTATGAATGACAGCGCATTGATAGTATTTATCTATAAAACTCATTTAATATTCAGCTCCCCATTACCTATTACAATGAAGTGCAAATATTGTCCTATCCCTTTATTTCTGAATTCAAGCCATCCAAACACAGTTCATTCCCTTTTAAGTTATCATTCAAAGTAAATAGATGAATAAGAAAATGCAAATCTTTGTCCAGAATGCTAAGTGCAATGAAGTCATGCACTTATGACATACAATGCATCTTGTGCATTTCTCACTCTTAACTTTCACCCACTTCTCCACACACTGGTTTCTATGCACAGCTTGAATGACAGTTTGTAATGTTGATGTCCTTTCCTCTCTGAATTCAGTTGTGTTACTTTCAAAATGGTGCATTCATTTTTTTCTCTCTGACAAAGAGAATACATTAAAAAACCCCAAAGTTCTCCCTAGTTTCCTTGAAGAACTCCAGTCACATTTCACAAGCAGGCACGCAGAACTCTTTTAAGTGTAAGGCAGCAGTTCTACAGCTGAACACAAATGTGAAAAATAAATGTACTTTATTCACATTGAAAACTCTAATGACAAATAACTGCTATTGATTCATATCAGCTTTCAGAATAGATGCAAAAACAGATCAGCTAAAAACAGGTGAGCCATTATATCAGGCTCAGGTACAAAGCAAAACAAACACAATGGTCTGAATGCATATCCTCACAGCTCTCCCTAGTCTCAAAGGAATTTTCAAAAGGTAGCTCCCATTTTGGATTCAGATACATGCAGAGATCCACATCCAGAACAGATGCCCTCAGCCTAACAAAACATCTTCTGTCTGATCATGACACAAAAGAAAAAACTCAGCTGAGATGGACTGCGAAGCATCAGCTAGCCACATCCTTTCTCCCATGGTAGGATCATCCATAGCTGTGATCTCTTGCAACAAAACCATGGTGGTTCTTTAACAATATAAATGATCAATTTCAGCACTTTTGGATTTGTACTTCTAAAAGCTTTTGCTAATATTTGACCTGAATCACTCTGCTGTGGTTTTAACATATTACTTCTCACATTGCGTCCTGCAATTCTCAACACTCATTTCAGAAGGCAGAAGTGGATGCCAGCTCCTCAGCATCCAAACAGTGCACTGACGTAGCTCTTTAGAAAGTGTTTCTCAAGTGCAGAGCCCTCAAAAGGTTTTCCCCAAGTCAAACAGCACTTTCACCCGAGTTACAGCCAGGCTCAAACATGCAGGGATTCACCTTTAAAATGGGGAAGGCACAGCAGAATAAAGATGTGCAAGAGAGAGAGGAAGAAATTTATGTTATTTTCCTAGGCAGAGAGTAAGTGGAAATATTAATCTCTCCAGCTAAATATTTCGGTGCCAAATGCTTACAAAGATAAAAAGGCTGTGGATGTTCCAGTCAATACATTATTTCACTATAATAACACAATATCCAGTTAAAAAATATATATGCTTCTTCAAACAGAATAAGGGATAAAAGTACACTATTTGAAATTATAAGAGAGACATGAATAAGAGCTTTACCAATCACATGTACTACAGGTTCCATTTGAACATTTTCTTTGCAAGTATATCTAATGAAGAAAACACATACATGCATCCTCTTACTAAAAAAAAAAAAAAAAAAAAAAAAAATCCATTCAAAAAAAAAAAAAAAAAAAAAAAAAAAAGTAACTCCATAGTAATTACATCAAAAGATATAATTAAAGTCACACGCAATACGTACCACTACCTTAAAAGGCAGTTCTTCCACACATAACCAGTTACAGCAAAACCCTTTTCTATACAGGAGCAAGAATTTTGAATGAAACCTCTTACTCTAAATCTTTACCAAATAATTGTTGTAACGGCATAAAGACAAAATGTTACCCATCAGCATGTTACTACAGCATAGATGCCAATCTCTGAAGTGTCAAATGACATCTCAAACATTCAGGAGCCGTTTTGTTTTCAAAAAGAAAATCAGCACAGGTATAATGTTGATCAAAATTAAAATGTACACTTGAGTCTTCTCATTACCTTCTGCACTCCCAAGGATGATTTTATGGCTTGGAGTGAAGAGGTAAATTTTTATTTGTTTAATCAAAAGTTAAACAAGATGCTGGAAAGATACAGATGTAAACTGATGTCTTCCACTCATTAAACAGTAGAAGTTTGATCCTGGTAGGAACCACACAAGCCTCCTTAACGCTGCCTTGCCAACGCGTTTACTTAAGGCACCTTACAAACTCAAGTCTAAATAGTAAAAAATTCATTTTTCCTATGATTGGACTCTTCAGCTTTTAAAAATCCTTAAATCAAATACATCTACAAAGCGTTACGATTTTCTGGCCAGTAAGAGCAGCTAAGTACTTCCATTCATTTCAAAAGCACACCTGTCACACAGCAATAATATCAGATGAGTACCCTGGCCACATTCACACACAACATCTCAGAAAATACAGAAGACATATTTCAGTGCATTTCTAGTCATTTAAGTACCCACAAATCTTCAATGAAAGCAGGGGAGAAATAGCCTCAATGGAAAAGTCAGCATCAGATTCACATTTTAAGGCTTCCAAACAAGACTCATGTGGGACGTGAGTTTCACACAAGCATTCTGCAAAGCCTACATGTAGGTCCAGGTACTTCTAACTTTAGTTTTGAATGCAGCCAGTTAACGAGATTTATGGATTTCTTTCTAAGTGGTCACTTGAATGCCTTTTTCATTGATCTACCATTATGTAACACATTTTTATGCATCACACTAACAAGAACAGTTATAGTTAAGGGTTTCTTGGCATTTCCTTTAGAAATCTGTTTTCAGGGACTTACATATCAACTATAATAATATACTTCTGCCTGAAACTTATTATGAACCTGTGCCTGAATCAGCAAAAATTTCTACCTTTGAAAAGGCTTCTATCAAAACAGTGGGAAAAAAAAAAAAGGCAATTTTTCCATCTACTCAGGTTGCTAAGTATTTTATCCTGAACAACCTAAAGAGGCATATGGTACCAGATATGAATAGCATATTTGTAATTGTATTAGGGATGGGTTTTCTAAATACATCTCACATTGCAAAGTGTCAATGAAAAAGAGCAGCAGAACAGAATAATGGATCGAGCACGTATATAAATTTCAACAAGATTTCAGACTAAGTAAAAGGTCTCCCTGGACATTTCTGGGCTTGCACAATAAGTGAAATAATGTTGCAATATGAAGCTTTTCATATGTACATATAACGTGCATTTATTTAACCATACTTCCCTCCTCCCTGTACATTATCTGAAAGAATGTCACTGCATAATAAGGAATGATAAGACTTACATTCCTAAATTCAGAAACAGCCTAATGGATCTTCAAACTAATTTCATTTCACTTAAATTTCATGACTCCTTCAGTGCAAATCTTGTCAAACACAGATTAACACTGTTACTCCAATGCCCCAAAGGGACCCAATAGAGGTCAGCAGTCCTTCAAAGAAGAGAGGAATTCAACAGTGCTCTACAACTCCCTTGGAGCTGCAGGGTCTATTAACTCAAAATACACATTATAAAGCAAATGTAAATATAGATTCGCAAAATGGACCGTAATGCCTTCTGGACTATTGGGTAATAGCTGTTATGCAAATGGCAACACATGTTTACACTTTCAGATCATAACAACTTCAACTTATTTCGCTACTTTTGTTAAATGGATGCAATAAAATGGATGCATGCAATTAAAAAAAAAAAAAAAGACCTACACAGAGAATAAACACAAGCACCAATTTTACTTCATTAAGCAGAATGGGTCTCTTTTACAACTATTAAAAAACAGTTTAGAATTCTGCACAAAATAAATTTACAATAGAAATTAGGAAGAGATTTGCAAGATGACTACACCTGTAGGAGTGAATAGTTTTTTCAGAACTCTTCAGCACTTGTTCACATTAATTATTAAATGTTTTTAATTATGTTGCTCTCACTAAGGAAAAAATCTTCAGCTGCTTAAAAGCTTAAAAGCAACAGGACGTCTGGCTATTTCACTTAGGCACCCATTGGAAGAATCTGGATGGCAAACACTTCTAAAAATCAAAACCATAGGACTTGAGTTCTCAGACATCCCACAGATCATGAGATATATATTTCAAATTATATATATGAAACCCACTCATTTTTCTCATCTTAATAGGTTTATCATGACCTTTACCTAATTCTATGCTTTTTAGTTCCATTTTTCTCCAAAGATCATAACTAAAAACCAACAGACCACAACAAGCACATGTAAGCAGACATGGGGATCTTTGTACTTGTAACAATCCAAAACAACTTTTCAAGAAAATTATCTGTAATGATTACACTCCAGAAAAAATTACACCAACAAGCTACTGCCAGCTGGACTAGTTCCCTAGTTTCTCAAGGCTGGTACTGTGCATCTACATAGAACTGCATTTGTTTAGTTGAGCAGGCAACTTGCTTCTACTTATGGACATTCAGACAGGCTAACAGGGTCTCAACCTCATGAAATACCAGCTAAAGCTGGTATGCTCAAGTCATATGTAACACAATGACCAGTCAAAGCTACTGTCATTCAAAAAAACATTTCCAGTGATGGAGGATAAGGCAAAGAATGTGTCCTGGCAGCCTTTCCCAACTTCATCCATGGCATAAATGAACCTCTGTTCTTGTCCTTCAGCAGTGTGAATACTGCTACACACAACCATCAGAAGCTACCAATCCTACAGAACACAGAAGGGTTCACTGCACCCTAGCTACCATGCAGCAAAGAGCTCCAAACTCATGACAACAGAAAGGAAAGAAGCATCCAAGAGCAGCAATCAGGACACTCAACTTTGAAGGAAAAATCTGATTTTTTTTTTTTGTTTTTTTGTTTTTTTGTTTTTTTCCCTTTCTTTTCCATCCATTTTCACAGAGCTGCTTAGTTAATGGAAATACCTATTCATTAACAGTCCCCAGAGAGCAAGAGCTGGAACAAGGACTTCGCACTTCAAGCAGCTGGTTTTCAATACGCATACATTAGGAGAATTTAATATACTATCCCTGTCCAATCCCTGTCCAACTTCTTGCAGATTTTTTTTTGTACTTCTTGTTCAACACAGAAAGCTGATTTTGTTTTTCAGCACAACCAGGATGAAACCAGGACTATTCCACTGATTTTCTTATACATAAATCACCGAACTGCTATATCTTCTGGAACAGTCCCTCATCCGAAGTACAAAATGCATCTCTCAGAAGGGTTGTTGTTGCGTTCCCTTCCTTTCCCCCAAAGCTAAATTCTTATTATTCCAGGCCTAATAAATGAATTTCTTAGTATTTACAGAATAAAAATCAATAGGATTTAACCTCGAAGATATGAAAAAGCTGTGCAAGGCAGACAGAAATAACAGTTCCCTTGTTCTACAAGTCTGGGATCACGGGAAGACTGCTGACTCAAAATGCTTTTTCTGGCCTATAATAGCCTACATTAAGTATGAATTAGGAATTGTACAGTGTTGCACATATTTAATATTCACAGGTTGCTGTATCTTCTCATATTTAGGACACAAGTTTTGGTTCTGATTGACAAATACATATGTAATGGCTTGCAAAACTCATCCAAAAGGGCTCATGCAGTAGATGTAATCGCAAGTCTGAGAGAATCTTTGCACTGATTAGTTAATTTGAAAATACTTAGCTAGACAATTTACATGCAAAGACAAAGCCTATGAAGTGAGCATGTACTTCACAACCTGGCCATCAGACAAGTAAGAGTAACCATATACATGGCCATTATACTGCTATTCCTACACAGCTTGCATTACGCTAGCCATTACAGTTCCACCATAGACAGTACTGTTGTCAGGAAATGTGAGTAGGGAGGGAATCCACATAGAAGTATAGCAAAATACATTATCATAAAGCCCAAATGCTGCTTCTGTCACATTTATCTTTCTGTAAACCCACAGCATGCCTATAAATTCAATGTAATTATCCATATCCACTTATTTTTAAAGTACAGATTGCATCCATCAGTAGTAGCCTATTTTTCCACTGTTAAGAACTCATGACATTAGATGAAGCTCTTAAATCCGAAGACTTTTTTTTATTTTTTTAAGAGTTAAGAACAAACAAACCAACTTCATGGAAGAATACCCTCCTTTGAAATCAGGGGCCAAATCCTGTTTCCTGAATTCATACAAGCACTTGCAGAGACCTATGGCACTAAGAGCCTGTGAGGGATTTGTCTTACTTTTAAACAAAAAAAAAAAAAAAAGAAAAAGAAAAAAAGGAGTTATTACTATATAAGACTGTATTTTAACATGGTTGAGTAATAAAGGCTGTAATATAAATCTTGGAGAGGGCTGCACAGAGTATGAGGAGAAAAAAGGGAGGGAGGAATAATAAGGATTTAGTCATGGTGCACTGACAGACTTTTAGAGTCACTAAGAAGCATGAACACTGCTATGGGAATAGCTTAAACTTGTAACAAATTTATAGAGCACAAAATAAAATCTTTCATTCTACTACATAGCTCGTCCATAAAGATTTTATGTGATTTTCAATGGAGAAGTTATGAAAAAGCAGCCCCGTACTAGGAGCTTACAAAGTACACTGCATGTTCATTCCCACATGTTAATACAAAGATACTGGCCATAAAACGTATTACAGACAAATCTATCTTATTATATGGCAGATGTCAAATTACTTAGATACTTATAGGTCGAGGCTTACTAAAAAACGAGGTAGCAATAATTATTATTTCAATTGTACAAATCATCTCCAAAGCAATCTCGTTAAGTTTCTGACAACCATACTCCAGCCTTCAGGAAACATTCAGAGCAATCACTGGGAGAAATCACCAGCACCAACGAACCAAGAAGACATCCTACCGACTGAAGTTTTGCAAGACTAGCACACAAAGTGCAATCCAATTAACAAGCTATTTATATTGGCCATAAAAAGAAATAAAAGAATTATGTCATGCTTCCTGAAGAAGAAAAGCAAAAAAAAGTAAAAAAATAAAAGTGGTGACTCCTCATTACACAGACTTACTAACAGATCTGCCCTGGTTTCCTTAGGTCCTGTAGTTACTCACTCATAGGTCAAAATGTTCTGTACGGACTGAGCTGCAATGGCTCAGCAAAGACCAGTGGTTGATCTCTGTAGAGCTGATCAACACTGCTTTCCAAACTACATTTGTAAAACCCACTAACCTCTTGCTGGTACCTGCAGGGTAACTGGGCACCCCAATACATTCAAATATGAGAATACAAGAATCTATCCTCAGTAAAGAAAAAGAAAAATGGAGTTCTTATTACTGCAAAAGGATAATGCCTACAGGACCAACAGCTGTAAGCAAGCAGTTTGCTTTTCACCTCTGTGGAATTAAAATTCATGCCTGGGCCTACTGAGACTCCACAGTGCAACTCACCTTACAAAGTAAGTAAATGAATGAATGAAACTGGGAATGTATACTGCTGTAATAATCCAAGGTGCTTCCCAGGAGCTACTTTTTCAAAACAAATTAGATGAGGCTACAAAACTAAACAGATGATGACTACATAGATGACTACGAACTGAATACCTATGTAATCACTTTTCCCCCCTTCTCATGTAAAAACGTCATGAGTCTGAATCTACAGCTACCACGAGCTATGACAGTGCTGAAGAGAAGTTTTCACCTGGGAAACATTAAAAGGAAAAAGAAGAAAAGCAAATATCCAAGAGTTCCCTCTTTGCCAGGCATTTGAAGACCTCAGAAATGTTCCACATGAACTACAGTTACACAAAGGTTAGTACCATCCTAAGAGCAATTCCCCAAGCATAAAATAAAACAAGGAGTCAACTTTTACAGCTGAAATCTGTAAGTAGAAGCTAGGACATAGCAAGTAAATACTCTGAAATTAAAATGCCTTTCCCTTCTTTAATTTCTGATAAAATATATGAATTTCCAGATATTGCCTGGTGTTACTGTTTATGGTACTAGCACATAACATAAATCATATATGTTAAGATATATAATATATAATCACCTCTGAACAAGCTTAAAAGTTAGGTCCCAACTTGCTGCACTCAAGTATGTGTCCTAAATAAGTAATTACAGACTGGTATTCTATCAAAACCAGCATGAAAACTTCAATCCATATGCAATGTACCATAGGAATATTTGCTTAGGTCCCCAAGGAAGCTCTTATTTTTCCTTGTCTTAAAGGTAAGTAAGAAAAATGCATGAATTAGTGGTGTAGGACAAGAGATGCTAAATAGAAATCCACGTTAACATACCACAGTTGAAACTTAAGGTACAGTGAAGCCATCCCAGACAATTAAAGCAGCAAGTTAAACGAGATTTCAGTAAAAAAAAAAAAAAAAAAAAGTATCACCTTATATCACCTATAATATCACCCTGATTTATATCTATATGTATATATATAGATAGATATAAATATATATAAAAGAGAGAGATGTCCTGGGAGGCACTTTAGTACAAGCCTGTAGTGCACAACAACTTGGCAAGAGCCAAACTCAAGCTGTCTGCCAAAAAAATACTATTTTATATGAAGAAGCATATACCTATGATATAGGAAATGTAATAAAACCATCTCTAGCAGCAGGAAGAGTTTAGTATTAGAGAAGCAACACCATTCCAGCATTTCCAATGTTTCTCTTTCAGTGCACCTCCAGTCCTGTTCTCTCCCTGATCTCTGTATGTATCACAACAGAGAACAGCAACATGTGCAACCACAATGGATCAACAAAAGAAGATACTGCTGACAGGAAACATTTTCTCACTTCTTTCCATACCAGTGTATATGAGACACTTTTCCCTGTTTTGATATTGTCTTTTCCTCTTTTCTCTTTCTTTACCTGACTTGATCACCATGTTCTACTCCAAGCTTTCTGGTTTGGAACAGCTCCACACTACTTCATTACCATTTAACCCCTGCTTCTTTCTGGATCACAAGCCATCTCTTCCTTCTTACATACCTAAGCTAAATGCTACTACTTGAGAAGCTGCAACACAAATCCTGTTGTTCTCATGATATACAAGCCAGTCTTTTGAGCGTTGTTAATGAAAATACCTCAAGGAGCCACAGAAGACTTTAAAAAAGCCTTTAAAAAAGCCAGGAGTGTGTCTCTGTTATCTAAAGCAACAAAGCCAGATGTCAGTCCAGAGAAGTATGAGCGCAGCAGTGCTTTGCTGACAGACATTATTCAGATCTATGAGTATTGTACTTTTTTTTGTTTTGCAACTTTGATAAATTCTGAATAGAGAAGTCAGAATATGCTACAAGATGTACATATGTGTTTTTAAGAGCACTAAAGTTACTAGGTCCCTTTGTGTAAAGCTTGGCATAACAAATAAGCAAATCTCACCCTGACAGAAGGTTACAGCTCCATTGTTTCTGCAACTCCCACTCCATATAGGGATTACACGATCAATCCAAGTGGATCCTTCTAAAACAAACCAGTCTACTAACTCCACAGACACACAGTAAAGCAACGTGCCAAAATCTGAATGATGATAAGGAAGCAAACATTTAAATTTAAACTGTTCTGATTCTTCTCCACAGAACCTCAATATGAATAGTTAGCTAAATTTAATTAAACACACAAACCATTGCCTAAAGTCATATCTATTTACTGGGAAAAAAATATATAACCATGGAACATCTCTCCTTCTTTTAAGACATCCTGTACTAGAATCCCAGAATAGCCACAGACCAAGGGGAAAACAAAACAAATTGACCTATTTAATAGGAAATAAGCCGAGACACTGACAACCACCACATTACCAACATTATCCATAGAAATATTCATGTCTTATTTGAATGGATCAAGTGCACAACATTCTATGCAATACTCAGGCACTTCTGAATAAAATCATTTCTGTAATACTTAATGAACTTGTACCATTTTTTTTCCCCTTGGTTGTGGTGTTTTCAAGGGGTCTGCTCAATAATTAAGCCTGGAGATGCAGATGTGGAAATGTAGCATCTCAGCTAGCAATGGTTATTAAAAAAGGAAAAAAAATAAAAAGGAAAAAAAGAAAAAAAAAGATATAAAGATTTATTTGATTTTATTTTTTAAATGAGTTTTTATTAAGGAATAGGAAGCCAAGAAGCAAAGTCAAGTACAACAACAAACATATGGAAAATCTCCAGGTTATATTGCATTTTGTGTTAGACTCACTGCTAATCTTATGTAAAATCAAACTCATTAACACGAGAAAACCCTTCCAGTTTAAGTAGAGTTCACATTTCTCCACGTTTGCTTCCCAAAATTAAGGTAAGCTTCAAGAAAATCTGCAGTATAACTAGCATTCAACTGCAAGGCCTGCTCCAAAGAGGTAAGTGGAATTAGCGATAGTGGTTACTACACTGCATAAAACCGTTACTCAGTGGATATTATTTCCTCCCAAAAATACAAGGATTGAGTAAAAATAGCCATGATACCCATTAACAACTAAATACGCCTGAAGTTCTTATTTTTCTCACGTTAATTCAGCACATTCCCTTGGGCTGGAAGGCATTGTGTTCAGAAGTACAGCACTTAACCGTTTTGTAAAAGGATATTTGGTAGTTGAGGTTTCTGTCTACAAAAGGTTAAGCAAGAAGGCAGGCCACACATTCAAGTCTGTTGCATACAAAATGTTTTTGCAAGGCAACAGTAAAGCCCATTACACTAGGAGTTGGTTATGAGATGTATTCATCACCTCTATAAGAACTCAAAGTCAACAACCATCCCAAACATACATTCCATTTCTATACGCAGATGTAAATTCTCCTGTCTAATAAAGAAGAAATATAACAATTAACTCCCTGTTACTGAAGATAATGCTTCTGCCTGCATAAGGGCATGGAATTTGTATGGGGCATGAAATGTGTCAAGAAAGGAAGGCTGATCATTTTGCCAGGACTACAGAGCAAACAAGAGTACACCAATGGCTCAGAATACAAGTCCATAAATCCAGGAGGTGCTTCTGTCTTTCTCTCTTTATTTCAGATTTTACATCTAAAAAAACCATCCAGTACTCTGTGGCATTCCTTCTGGTGCCCTCCAAAAAACCAAAGCCAAAATTCAAATAATGTGTCAATGAACAAGTCAAGGCCTTGTACACCGAGTGTTTTGTTCTGTGCTGGAATGCCCCTCTTCTCATTTACTTCAGGCTGATCAAGATACATTAATACTTGTTGAGGTGTACACTTCATTGTGAAATGAACTGTTACATGCTATACTGAAGAAGATTAAGAAAACTATCTTGGCTTGGAATCTCTTCTGGAATTGTAAAGTGAAAAAAAAAAAATCTGGAAAACGAATGTCAGTTTTAAGAAACAGATATTATCTCAGAGCAATTTAAGCCCGCAGCTTAAATGCTTCAGAGATGCTTGTGTGACAAAATTAACCATGTATAACCTCCCCCAGCAGATATACAGGTAGTCTGAAACGTCGCACACAAGTCAAGCATTTCATGATAGAGACATAATAAACTGACTTCAGAATACTAAAAATAATATGCAGCCTTATAGCCAGCCTGAGTGCCAAATCACAGTATTCTGATATGGTATCACCTCTAACCAGAGACCAAATTTCTGGAAGTATTGAAACATTCTTCCTTTTTCTAGGCAAGGAGAAAGAAAATTGCACTGTCTTCCACCTTGGAAGAGCTGAGATGGTTGAGCTGTTGTCTGCAGGTCAGTGTTACACAAGAAAACCCCCATCATTCCCACACCACCTAGAAAACAACACCGTATACCTCCTATCCAGACTAGCTTTAATGATAAGTGTTTTAAAATGCAATGCAGTTATCTTGTTTTGCTCTTAAAACTCCTCAAAGAAGAACACTCGACTGCAATAGGTCCTGAACTACAAGTTGAGCCCATGTGAAGCTGAGCAGCCCTCACTTCACAGGTGACACTGCTCAAGGAGAGATTATTCAGCATTTTCCTGCTAACTTGAAAGAACCACACCAAGCTCTCTGCCACCAGGCCGTAGCACAGCACAACTCCCAGGACAACCAGAAGTAACCTCACACCCAAATTAGGCCCAGGGCTACATGTTATTGAGAAAAAAAGTCCCGATTGAGAACAGATGTTGACCAATTCATTCACTGCAACACTTCTGAGAAACCAAGCATACGTCTGGGACAGCACAAAAACATTTCAGTTAGCAGAACGATCATACCAACACATCGGATAACTTCCAAGATATTTCCAAATTACAGACACAGAACACAGGAGAGAATGTTTCTTTGCAACTCTTTTTCCAAGAGCAATGAAAGGTTTGTTCCAGACTTCTACAACTGCCTGAAAACATCTCACAGCATATTCATTTTGTGTCAGGTGCTGCTATCTGCTTCAATGTCTCCATCTTGTCATCCTCACAAGACTACAGGGCCAACTGTATCCTACACAAAGTCGCACTGCTTACATGAAAACCTGGACCTCATTATTTCCAAATAATGACAGTAAATGAGGGAAAAGTTCTGCCCAAATCACAGTCACTTTTGCAACGCACATCTGAGCCTTCTCTCATTTCCCCCACAGTTGCTCGGTCTCCCAGGTAACACAAGCACTTCACAAACTACCCAGTTATTATCCTAAAGCAACTTCACCATTCGAGCACAGTCATTTCCAACTGCTCAGATAAGAGACAAGCGTCTGGAGAAACAAATAGGTCAACTTTGACTCAGTCACGACCATGAACAGAGTGCCAAGGTAGAAAAAATAAAAGCAAGTTACGCACAAGATAATCAGCTTGGTTTTTTTTTTCCCCTCATTTTTTTCCTTTTCTTTTTTTTTAACATATATATATAATAACAGGCGACCTGCTAAGGCAATGCAAACAGCAAACTATTTTTTAATGTTAAAAAAAAAAAAAAAAGCTGAGAAGTGAAAGAGTAACTAAGAAAGACATTAAACAGGTTAACGATTAGAAGCTCACCCTTTTTTTTTTCCCGCGGACGCGAGCAGAGTTTGCACCGAGCAGCCCGGACTGCCTTGGGGGCTCTGCGGGAGCGGCCCCTCCGCCCGGCGGACCGGCCGTGGCGGGGTACAGTGTGGCTGCGCGGCCGGCAGGGGGCGCCGTTGCTCGCGGGAAGCGCTGGGGAACTGCTGCAACCGGCGGCGGCGCGGCCAGTGCTGCTGGGCCGGTGCTCCCCGGGTCCTTCCACGCGAAAAAGTAGACGGGACGGGACGAGGCAACCCTCCGGATGCCCCCCAGCTCCGCCCCAGGGAAGGAGGCCTCGCCGCTTCCCCGGCCGGCAATGAGCGCCGCTCCGCCTCGGTAGAGATGGGGGAAGGGACAGCCCCTCTCTCCCAGCAGAAAGCTCCCAACCCCAAACCATAAATACTCACCATATTGACTTCTGAGACCATATCTATACTGGCAATGTCTATGTTCATGCCAACAGCCACTGGGGGACCTGCAAACCAACAAGATGGTCCGCAATGTGATCGCTAAGAACTTAACTCATTCTTACCAGAGTTACAAGGACTAAGACATAGTAAAAAAAAAAAAAAAGAAAAAAAAAGAAAAAAAAAAGAAAAAAAGAAGAAGAAGAAGAAGAAACGATTAATAAACAAAGAAATAAAAAGCCGGGAAGGTGACAAAACAGCGTCCCCCAGCCCGTCCCTTCCCCGCCCCCCCAAGCGTGCAAGCTTGCCATCGATCCGCGAGGAACGCGTTAGCGCCGGATTCACCCTTTGCGCCCCGCCAGCTGGAGCGCCGCTTTATATAACGCGCACACGTGTTGGCTCCGGCGCCGGCTGCTCCCCGGGGAGCTCGCGGCACGCAGCCCGGGGCGGGCAGGGGGCTGTAGGGACCCCCCCCCCCCCCTTTGCTCCCCTCCCCGGCCCCCCACCCGGCTCAGTCCCTCCGGTACCGGGCGGGGGACTCCGGCGAGCGCGTCCGACACCGATCGATAAACACACGAAGTAGTTGGGAGTGGGAGCGCGCAGGGGGTTAAATGACATTTTCTTATCGGTTAACGGCGCATCTCGTACTCGAAAATAGTAACTGTGATCACGGGAACGAACGTTGGGTAAACTTCAGAGATTTGCATCTCGATAAAGCCAGTTAAATGAGGGGTTAATAAATTATCAGCACGCACACAATGACGGGCCGATTCCACATATGCAGGAGATTTAAATGATGGCATTAAGAGCGCCTTGTGCTAAGAAAATAGAGTAACAATTAGCTTAACTTCAGATCATCTTGAGAAAATGGCAACACGCACACCCAAAGCAACAGCACCCACCACACGTCTAAAAAGCACGCACGGAGAAGGTCCAACAGCCCGGATATGTAACATCTCTGATCGAAAAGCTGTCGAATTACCTCCAAAATCTGGCCTCAAGCGAATGTCATAGCCCTTCAGCAGTCTATCCACGGTCTCTTTTACCAGTGACATGTTACTAGGGTCATTGACACTAAGGAGGAAAAATAATAATGCGTTATTTCTAATTTCTCGGACCCAAGCTGTACATTCCTCTTAGCTGTAACATGCAGAGCAATTCAAAGTAAAGCAATGCCTTCGTCACTTACCTCTGTGCACACACCACTGCTATTATTAAAGGGAATGACCAAATCCCAAAGTAACCCTTTTTCCGGACTCTCAGCATCCCTTTAGCTTTTGATATGATTTAGGGTTTCAGTGAAGAGAAGAAGAGATCCAACTTATTCTGGCCAGTGCAGTAATTCTAATGTGAAGCGCATGCGCACGGCGTACCACAACATCAAAAGGAGCAGTGGTTGCTGCTGGAGATGGAGCAAATTTCCTTGCAAAAAAAAAAAAAAAAAAAAAAAA
>NW_024962278.1:5248674-5279654 GCF_019238085.1 Lagopus leucura | reverse complement strand
ATAAAAAAAAAAAAAAAAAAAAAAAAAAATCAGCTGGCTTAAATGATTCCACGCAAATCTGCCTTGTGTTCGTCGCTCCTTCTACACCTCCTCCTCCCCCACATCCCCTCGCTGCTCACCGCTCGGATCTATTCGTGCTCGCGGTGCCGGCCGGCCCGGGCTGCGCGGGGTTGGAAACACTCGGGGCTCCAATTAACAAAAGCAATATTTAACTAGCTGCGGGAGGCCGGAGGAGGAAGAAAACAAGGGGTGGAGAGGGACGCGGTAAGGTGAGGGTGTTGCACAGAACGAAGCGGGCTGCGTAACCCGCTTGCTCTTCAGCACGGCTCAGCTCAGTCCCACACGCACACGGCGCTCCGGAGCCCCCGCACCGCGGCCACGCGTGAGCTCAGCGGGAGGCGCTGCCACGTGGCCCCGAAGCAGCCGGGAGGGGTGCAAGGCCGGGGGGTTCAAGAGAGGATGATGATGAAGATGACGATGAAGAGGAGGAGGAGGCGGCGGCGGACCTGAATGGGAAGGGGTGGGTTGGATGCGGAGGCGGTGGGACCAAGTCTCACCTGGGGAGCCGCGGGTGCCGCCCCTGGGAGCCGGAGGGGCGGCTAAAGAAATGAACAGCAGCTGCGTGAAGCAGGCGGCAGCCCCGAATAGCAGGCAGCCATTTCACGCGGCCCGGCAGCTCCGCGGCCGGCTCGGAGGCAGCCCCGCAGCAGCACCTGTCGTGGGAGCGGGGCTGGGCAGCCCCGAGTACAGCACAGCCCGTCCCGTCACTCCCCACACGCTGAACGCACGACCGCGGCTCCAGGAGCACGGACTGATCGCGCCCCTTCTGCACCCACCCGCTGTCCCCTCCTTAAAACATCACGTCGTACCCTGGAGAGCAAGGAAGTACCCGGGCTTCCTCGGGGGATGGGGTGATGCTGGGGGTTATCCCCCTACACTTTCTTCTCTCATTCGTAAACAATTAATTAAAACAGACAATTTCTTTTTTTTTTTTTTTTTTTTTTTTTTTTTTTTTTTTTTTTAGGTGCTAAATATCCCAGCTCTCATTCGCGTTTTTCCATACAGCCCAGCCCCAGCCAACCTCAGCACAGGAGCAGCACCAGCCCCGGCCCTTCCGCCCCCCAACCTCCCACCGTTCCGGCAGCGGAGCCGTCCGGCCGGGCACCAGCACAGCTCTCCTTTCTCACCCTGCTGCTCTGCTTCGCTCTCAAACCTCTTGAAATACGGCCCTGAAAGGAAGATGGTGGACACAGTGCAGTGAATCACGCTACCTTAGGTGCATAATATGCTTTTTTTTTTTTTTCTCCTGCAATCATATGACAGAGCAGGAGGGAAAACACTTCGATCCTGCACTGTGAAACTCACCTGCAAGTGCGAACTTGGGACCACATCCGGCACTCCCAGTTCTGTGCTCTGACTCTCTCCTATTAGCTGTCATTATGCCCCAGAAACGTTCCACATACCGTGTCTGAATGTGAAACAGATAAGAACCTGAGGCCGAAGGCTGCTAATATTCAATGCTAGACTGACAGGAATTCTTTATTTAGATATTAGCATGATATTAGCATAGTATTAGGGTTGGAAGAGTACTCTTTTTCCATTGGACTGCTGGATTAGTACACCCAGAGAATTCAAGCCATGTCAATATATCCAGCAGTTGTTCCCTGCTGTGGTGCATGCGCTGACAATGAGGCACGTTGGTTCTGTGCCTAGGACACACTGTGCAGCAAAGCCTGCTTCAGGCCGGCTCTTCCAGTAAATGAATGAAATATCTCTCAAATAAAATCACTGCATACAGATATAATGGTGCATTCCATGTAGAAGATTAACATATACCCCCACACTTTCAAAATAAAAATGAATGTATAAAGCCTCTGCTGAGCCATGCTTGGATGATCTGTATAGCTTAGGATTTTTGTTAGATGTGACTCCTCCACCATTTAAGTGGGTCAACAACAGTAACACTTCCTTACCTTTAGTCCTGTTTCTGTGTGCCCTGTGTGATAAGGGTATAATTATACACTGACACAGAGTATGAAGTCATACAATACTTTTCCTTTTGCAAATGCTTTGCTGTACTCTTTTGATAGCACCCCTTTTTGTCTGAACACAAGTTCTGGTCCATCTCTGTCATTCAGAACTTCTCAGTGCCTTTAAAATGTCCCACTTATCAAAGAAATCGTTCCCCTTTTCCTCTTGTGTCTGTTTGTTTGTTTGAAAAGGAAATTAAATAGCCGCTGCAAAGAGCAGCATTGGCAAGATGGAGAACCATTCGTGTCATACTCTTGAGGATTGTTATCTAAGTTTTTTGATGTATTATGATGGGGAAACAACCCAGTTGCTAGTTGGATGATAGTTACTTACATCTTATAAATACCTCAGATTACAAATTACTATAATCTTTAAATAGAAATCAGCAAAGATGGTCATGTTTTACATGCCAGTTGCAAATCATTTTTATTCTTAGCTTTCGACTTTGAGGAGTACAAAAGAATACACAAATAAAATTGAAATACACTGAAGTGATGTCCCACTATCCTTGTTGGCCTGTGTGTGACACTGCAAGAACTGGGCTATAAATAATGTCATACTTCACTTGTCTTGTCAGCCCTTGCCTATGGCAGTATATTCCTGTCACCATGAGCAACAGCCCAGGCCATGTATGGAGAACTGCTGTAAAGCAATTATAAAACAGTTTGCAGTAAATATATAGATTAAGTTAAATACATTTTCGTATGGGATAAGACAGGTTGTCATGTATTACTGCCACTGGAGTCCCAAGGCACAGAAGCAATACTGATTTATGCCATCCCAAGAACTCCACCTCCATCACTGGGGTTGTGAATAACAAGGGCAAAACCCCCGACAAAGAAATCCTTTCACTGCACACCAGTGGCTTGACCTGCCTACTGTTCTTTGGATGCCGTATTTCCTGAACTCTCGAAAATTTTGATAAGATGCAGTAATATCAGAAACCCTCTGCTAAGAGTTGTTTGCATAAATCAGATCAATTTTTAGTCTATAATTTTCAGAAGAACATTTGTGATTATTAATTTTCATATGTTTTCTATTTCCAACCTCTGTAAAGTCCCGAGTCCACAATACTCCATCTTGGCTTTGCTGTCATTTCAGGCCTTCACATGTAATATGGCACAGTCCATGCACCATGCCACGTCATTAGCAAGCAGCCTATCAGCACACACACTGCCATTACAATGCATGCACAAGCAAAATGGCTCATGAGGGTGTACGTTGATTCCGCTCTTCTTAGGCAATAGAATTTGGTTTTGCACGGCAAAAACTTTCTAGGATTTTCAGATTTGTATAGGTTTTGAATATTGCATATTTAGACATTTTCAAAGCAGCAAAGCAAACAACAAAGGCAATAGTGTACGATCTGCCTCTTATACTGCTTTTGGCCCTCAAAAGCAGATGAAATCATCAGCACTGTACAGTAACTGAGTGTGATAAGTTGCTTAGGAAACAAGTATTACTTGATACAGTGTAAATTTCACTTAATTATAGCAGAAGAGAAATAGGGGGGCAACCATTTGGTTTGCATTGGTTGGTTTACATACATTCATATGTAGAATTTTATTTACTGAAGTTGAGATGTGCTCATTCTGTGACTCACTGCATGGTGTCCCACCTGATGAAAGATACTATGGATAAGAACTTGCTCTTAACAAAGAGCTATTAATCCCAGGATAAAATAAATAAATAAATAAATGAAATAAAAAGCTGTATGTTAGATGCACGTTGAGTCTTTTAGTGTGATATCAAATTACAGATTAAAACATGGAGTTAAAACATTGCATGAGACAAGTGTTCTGATTGGAGGCAATTGTCAGCAACTCAGTGGGGACTGGAGTGAAATAGAAAATGTCTGGCACTTGGAATTATGATGGAATGAAATCCTGCTATCGTATCATGAAAGCGCCACTGAAAGCTCAATTTCCTTCAAACTGGTGGAATATATTAGTTTAACAGTTATGTCGTCAACAAGTTTTTAATTCCCTTATTTAAGCTACACTGGCACTCCACTAGCTCCCAAATATCTACAGTATACACATACTTTGACACGAAGGCTGGGCACAAGGAGAGACAAGGATAGTAAAACATTTAAAAGGCAGCACAAAATGTATACCAAGATTATGTCTTTAGACTGTGTCCAAATCTCCTCCATGCTGTTTGTGTAAGATTCAGCCCTGAAAGCAGATTGCAGAAACCTGTTATTAAATTAATGGAGTGGCATTTGTCCGCATCAATTGATTGCAGGATTTGGTCTTCATTTCTAAGCTCTCTTGGGCAGAGTTAACTTCCATATTTTTTTGCTGTTGTTGAGTAATACATTCCAGAATACTGTTAAAAATGTTATCTGAGGGTTCGAGAACTTTTGGGTTGGAAGCTTTTGATAAAAAATGAAAATACTTTTATAAGAAAAGTGATTTAAGCTTCTAAAATCATCTTGGGCCTGTTAAAAATGTTTTTAAGACTAAATAGGAATCTACATAGTTTTAGCTGGATTTTTCTTATCTGGGAGGACTCCACTAGCTCACAAAATTTCTCCCCATTGTGGCCACCACCTGGACCAGTTAAGGGGCTGACACTGGAAAAGAAAAGCAGGAACTGAGACAGAAAAGGTAGGTGAAGAGAAAGAGAAGTTAGAACAGTGGGGGCAAGGCTCCAACACAAACAAATTTGAAGAAAGAAGAGCCATTTATTTAACAAGAAAGAAAAAAAACAAAATTAGTGCTCATTTAAACTAACATGTAAAACATGAAACAGTCTTTCTATCTCAGAAATCAAACAGTTCCTACATGAATTCTTTATTCTCTGGACAATAGAAGATTACTGAAAAACGATCATTGAGACTCCTGAGCTCTGTGATACCAACTATCAAACATGTTTTGATCCAGATTAAATATTTTGAGATTTAACAATGTATTTACTTTTCTTGTAAATAAGAAACCTTCACAGGATGCTTGTAGTTGTAAGAGATTTCACATGAAAAAGTATTTTAATGAAAGTAAACAAAGCCCAAACTGTGACTTGCATTTGACAGCCAAGTACAATCAATTGCTAAGTTTTAAAAATGGCAAATACTTTATACATTGGATTAAAAAAATAGCAGTATTATTCAATAAATTTTCCAACTAACAGAAGTTTCTTATCTGGTAAAATACAACCCGCATTAACAAAACAGAGAAACAATGATAGAATTCAAAGAGAAGTACTAGAAGTAATAGAAGCTATTAATATTCTAGTTGCTTTTTAAGCAGTTGTTTTTTGTTTAGTAACTAGGAGAACACAAGCTTGAATCTGACTGCACAGTGCTCAACAGTGCCCTTTTACTGGTGTGCTAGAAGGAGAGAGCAATCTGCCCTCTGCAGACATATACAGATCTATTACTCCCAGCAAATGGAGAACACGCTGTGCTCCTTACCATCTCTAAGCCACTCTAACTGATATTTGACCAGTCAGTCAGTCAGTCAGGTGAAGCTCCTGATGACTGGAAAAAGGCACCCACTTTTAAAAAAGGTAGAAAGGATGACCCAAGGAACTATTGCTTTGTCAGCTTCTCCTGTCTGGAGAAGATCATACGGCACATCCTCCTTGAAATTATGCTAAGGCATATGGAAGAGAGGGAGGTGATATGGGATAACCAGCACAGCATCACCAAGGGCAAGTCCTCCCCAACCTACTTAGCAGCTTTCTGTGGTAGCATAACTGCACCAATGAACAAGGGAGGAGGCACTGATATCATTTATCTGGACTTTGACACAACATTCTTCTCTCCAAACTGGAAAGACATGGATTTGATGGATGGACTGTTCAGTGTACAAAGAAGTGGTTGCAAGATTGTACCCAGAGAGTGGTGGTCAATGGCTCAATGTTTGGATTGAGATCAGTGACAAGTGCCTGTTTCTCAGGGGAACAGTACTGTGACTGACTCTCTTTAATATCTTCATCAATGACATTGACAGTGGCATCGAGCATACCCTACAAGGACAGTCTGAGAGCTGGGGCTGTTCAGCCTGGAAAAGAGAAGGCTCTGGGGAGACCTGAGAGCAGCCTGTCAGTATCTAAAGGGTGGCTGTAAGAAGGAAGGGGACAGACTCTTTAGCAGGGTCTGTTGTAAGAGGATAAGGGGTAATGGTTTGAAACTAGAAGAGGGAGAGCTAGAGGGATATAAGAAAACAAATATGAAAAGGGTAGTGAAGCACTTGAACATGTTGCTCAGAGAGGTGGTGGAAGTCCTGTTATTGGAGATATTCAGTGGTCAGGCTGTATCAAGCTCTAATACAATAGAGCTGCAGGTGTCCCTGTTCACTGCAAGAGAGTTGGACTAAATGACCTTTAAAGATCCCGTCCAACTCAAACAGTTCTGTGACTTAATAGTTGTTTTTTGTTTCTTTGTTTGCTTGGTTTTTTTAACTCTTGCATTCCCACCCCAAACGAGCTCACGCCAGTATTCCATTTCTTTCACAGCTACCCTAAAATTTCAGCTAGTCCTGGGGAGGAGCATGTGTCCCACCGTGCTGCAATAAGTATAAATGCACATCTTGCCACACAGTTTGCCCCAGCTGATGATTTCTGATTCTGTGTTCACAGGACAAAGATTCTGTGGAATCAATACTTGGTTTGCAAGTGATCTTTTTAAAATATTGGAAGGTAGAAGCATCATATACAGATGTTACTGTTCAGCAGAAACTTCTAAGACTGGATGGACCAGTTCTGTTGAATTGATTATGTTTTTCAGAGCTTTACCACTTTCCTACAGAAAGGTCATAACTACCTGAAGAGTACAGCATGGAAATAGACTTAATGCCAGTCAAGATGGTAAGGCACTAGCTGGCAAATGCAAATACACTATTTTGGCTTATGAGAAAGAACACTAAACAGCAATTTACATTTACAGGCATGTATGCAAAGTACATCTAAAGCAGTGCAAATTAGGTGGGACCAGATGAGTGAATGAACCACAAAAGTAGAAGCTAAAAACAGAAAATAAAATAAACTTAGCATGGAATATAAAGGTGTTATGAAGTAGTGAAGTATGAAGAAATACTAATAATCTTGGGAAAACAATTCAAAATGCCAGGACAAAACAAACAAACAGCAAACCAATCCCAAATCAAACTTCTGTAGAATCATCTCTCTCGTTAAGCTACATACTGAGTTTAGTAATACATCCAAGAATCTCTCTAAAATACCTCAATATTTCTGTAAGTAGTTATCATTCATTCTCCCACCTGATTTTGTGGTCATAGATGGTAATTTACAAACAACCATAAGCCAAAGAAGGTCTCATTAATGCAAATAAGTAACCTATCATATTATTATGTCAAATCCAAAGATGATATAGATAAGCACATCATGGGCAAGTGCCCAGGCCAACTCCTGCTGAGAATAATAACAAAACCCACATTCAGCTCAGGAATAGCAACATGAAGGCCCATCTTACAAGGCATCAAACAGCAGAAACCTGGAAGAGTGCCCAAGTCATGATTACCCAATAATTTGTGAATATGGTCCATACTACACTTGCAGGGAAATTAAAATGAACACATTATAATTTTATCTAACAAAGTACTAAACAGAAATTAAGACATCCCCGGGTTCTTACAAGTTTTTGAGGCTTGATTTTCCAAAATGGAGGGTTTGCCTTACTGTAGAAAGGTCTGGTACAATTACACTCAGTCCTGAGGTAATGGTAGAGAGAGAATAATAGAGATTTGAAACAACTGTTTGCAGATTACCATTCCCTATTTGATTTGGGTGAACTATTGCCTATGAGCATATCATATCTATCCCCCTATATACCTGCATAAGGTCATTTTAACAACTACTGTTATTATTTTACTGTTGCAGATATGGTCAGGTCAGTAGAATCTTAGGCAGTAAAACTGTCTTCAGAGCTACTTTGAAGGACTGTGAATCAACCAGTCAAACCAACAGTCAGTCACTGTCACTGGAAATAGGACAGCTCTGGGTTGTGATACTAATCACAATATTAGCTTTTTGTTTATTCTTAAAGTGAAAAAGCAGCTGAATAATACTGATATTTGATGATACACAGCAAACTCAAAGTAGTGCTCTACATTTTAAAAATGTTTGGGTTTTGAAGTGGAAATTTTGGACATCTTTGCCAATGTAAATCAGGAGTATTTCCACAAAGTTAATAACATTACAAAAAAAAAAAAAAAAAAAAAGAATTCAGAGTAGTAAACCCCTCACTATAGTAAAACAATTATTCATCTTTGTGTCTTTAGCTCACCTTTGGTCACAGCCAGCTGCTTTATGTAACTTCCACAACAAAACTTGATTATCTTTCCTCTAAACAAGTAAAAAACTGGCACACCCATCACATCTTTTTCATTGGTGAGTGGAGACAGGACAAGGGGAAACGGCTGGAAACTGCAGCACAGGAAGTTCCGCACAAACATGCGCAAGAACTTCTTTACAGTGAGGGTGACGGAGCACTGGAACAGGCTGCCCAGGGAGGTGGTGGAGTCTCCTTCTCTGGAGATGTTCAAGACCTGCCTGGATGCCGACCTGTGCGACCTGCTGTAGGGAACCTGCTTTGGCAGGGGGTTGGACTCGATCTCTGGAGGTCTCTTCCAACCCCTACAATTCTGTGATTCTGGGATCTCAGAGTTCAAGTCCAGAAACAACTGGATATATATTTTAAACATCTCTTCATTTTTCTAGCTACACTCCACATATACTGATAATTTTATATCACCATAAAGCATTAAGTCATTTGAACATATCAAGGAATGAGAGCTAAACACTACCTACAAGAAACAAAGGAACAGTCCCCATTAAAACAAACCAAAAAAATATAAAATAAAAGATACTGTTAACATGGTCAAAACCTATTGTTGAGGTTACAGATAAGAGTTCTCTTTTCAGGGAAATCTGATGGATGTTGCTGTTACACACCCTTGTAATTTTTTTTTTCTGAACCTATCAATTTTCAGGCAGTGTTGTATGAGTCCATAGAACCACAGGGGAACATGGCATATACACAGAAGATTTGTCCGTTACTGACACATACGATTCTGTGTGAATGACTTTTTTTCCCTCTTAAGGTTATTAAATATAAAATTTCATTATGCCATCTACATAACAGACTTTTATTTTAATTTATACTACCTTTACAATAAATGAGATTCTTTCACCATTCAGTTTTTGACATTGGTTTGAGGAAAAAAACAAATTACTTTTCATTCCCTTCTCCTATTTTATCACCTTCAAATAATGTCATATATTTATTGACAGCAATGAACTTATCTCTTGCAAGGAATGCAAACACTCCGGTATCATTATGTTTTGAATACACTCATTAGTAATCCTTCCTTTCTTTTCAGAAAAGGATTTTAAAGTTCTCATTCCTATGGCCTATAGCAGAGGAGGAAAAGGTTGAATAGTATAACAAATCCTTTTAAAAATGTATTAGTACAATAAATAAATAACATCTTCCAATGAGAAAGCATAAAGGAAGCTTCAGAACATTTGAGAAAAAGGTTCATGTTTTTGAAACATGACAAGATAAATATTTTCAGTCAATGCCAAAAGACACAAATACATAAACATGCCTATGAAGAAAATCAGAGCTGTATGAACTGAGCTGAATACATCGTAAGTTTCCACTGTATGTGTAACCTCATTATTGAAAATAAAAAAGGAAAGTATAAATTAAAGGTTGTTAATAACATTACCTTTGGCTCTTACTCACAATTAAGCTAAAAATGATGCCTCTGTTGATGACTATATACATCCACTATTTTGAAGGTCACACCAATGTTGTATTGCCTTTCTGCACTGCACTGAATATGTGGTCCAGTATCAATGTGACAGGAGAGGGATCCTTCCTGCCACCTTCACAAGAGCACTCCAGCCTCTTTGTTCCACCAGTAGACAGGCACAGGACTAGCACATGGAAGTTCTACTTCTGAGATAAATCTGAGGTGTAACTTTTATTCTAACGTGGTCTATCTTCATTCCATTTAGAAATATTTCTAAATAAGCTTTTTTCTTTATCTAGCTTATATGTCAGAGCCTAGGATCATGCACACATTACTGAATGAGCCTGGTTATAGGAACACTCTTACGACTGAGAGCATTTGCTGGTCTTGAGAGGGAGAAAGACAATCCAGAACAAGGTCTGTTATGAAAATATCATTCCAAATATAAACAAATTGGATGTCACATCACAACATAAATTGGAAAGACAATTCTGAAAGTAATAAACAACTGCATCTTGGAACAGCTCATTCTGAAGCATACAAGAGAACAGGCTATTCTTGACTTTGCCCTAAGTAACTTCCTGAAAGGACTCCTGTAAGTATGGTTGAACCACTAAGGAGTAAACATAATTAAGTTTGACATGTTTTGTGAAATCAAACTAAAATAAAATATTGTGACATTGAAACTCAGGACCTGGGTACTTTTCGAATGAGTAGGTGAACAGTTATAAAGAGAAATTCATTGAAAGCTAAAATCTGTAGGAAACCTTCTGGATACTATCCAGTTAGAGAGTTAACGGAGGTATCAGAAAGAGCTTTTACACAAAAAATAACAAAGCCAACAGGGCAGATACCAAAGTGGTTTAAACATGCAAAATACACGTCTTCAAACAACTTCTTCTAAATGGAACTCCATCAAAGTTATGGCCTCTTAGTTGGCTAAGAGGTTACGATTCAAATGTCATTACCAAAAACAAGAACAAAGTAAGGTAAAAAAACAACTTTGTACAATTAGCAGAATGCATGTGGGATGTCAGCAACTCTAGAGATCTTGCAGTGAGACCTTTTTTTTTTTTTCCTTTGTTCTTTAGATATAGTGAATAGAAGATGCCACATTTAAACATGTATACAATGAAATAGAGGCATTCTTGGAAACAGATACTAAAAAGAGCAGTGGATGAAACATGAAAAATCAAAATGTTTTCAGAATTTCATAACTTCAAGGGCTTTCAAAGAACTGAAGACTACAGCAGCAACATTATCAGAAAACTTCTGAAACATGACAAAAACTTTTATTATGTGTATACATTCTGAATTAATTGTACTTCTCTATCGATTCCCTTCTTTTTGCAATACTCGACAAATTGAGAGTAAAATGGAAAATAGGCAGATAACATTTTTAGAGTTCTCTGAAGAATAAGAAAGTTCTTTCACATTAAGGCTGAACGAGACACACGGCATACTATGTAGATTGCAATTAAGGACTTACAGGTATGCTAACATTACAGTAAAATTTTATGATGTAACAAACAACGCAAGTATAAAATAATGTCACTTCAAAGCATCTCTGTCAGTCGGATGAAGAATAAGACTGTGACTTCCTCAAGAACAACATAGCAGGTGCCCCTGCCCACTGCAGGGGCTTGGAACTAGGCGACTTTTAAGGCCCTTTCCAATACAAACCATTCTGGGATTCTATCAAGAAACAAGAAGTCAAAAGTAGAAAAAGGGACACCCATTGCCCTTTCCCCACTGTGAATGGTGGACTGTAATTTTCATATAATCATAAAACAAGATTACATGAAGGTGGCAAATTACCTGCGTCATGTGGCTTCATACCTCTCTCTTAAATCCTGTTATTGACCATAGAAGTGAATAGGCCGCTATCACGAGTTAGGAACAGAATAAATACAGTAAAACCATTTGTTTGCGTCCCTCGTGTCTGGATGATGTATGCAGAGCACTCACGCTGATTCTGATACCTGCTAATCTTGGAGCTGTTCCAAGGCATACTCTTCCTCATGATGTATAGCTCAGGACAAAATTCGAGGAATAGTGGGAAACTAAAACATACAGAGTGTGCTACAAAAGATTGCACGTTACACCTATCCCATTGAAGTCATGTTTTGATACTTCAAAAGAGACTGGAGCCGTGTGTTAAGTCTAAGCTTCTATCTTTCACAAAAACTCATCCATGTTGCAGTATCTTTGGCGGGGCTTCCTGTGGAACTATATTTAGCCTAGGCTTTAGGAGCTCAGTGATAGCAGCATGAAACTCAGCATGCAGTAATTAGTCAGGCTTCTCAGAAAGCACTTGCAGGCCACAGTGAGCTCTGTGATGCTGCAGCGTACTGCTGGTGCTAGAAATGCATGCCTGCCTAAGAGTTAGCTTTGTTGTGACTGCAGCAGAGTTGACCCAGCAAAAAGAAATTATTTAAAAAAAAAAAAAAAGACACATTTTGCCCTTGTTGCCACTGAGTTGGCGATTAACATAGGATATGCATGTGCACATTATGTTACATCTTATTTTATTTTCTCTAGATTATCATATTTGGGACATATATTTTGTGAACACATATATAGATATATATATACACAGATATTCATACATATACACATATCTATATTTTTACACTTCTGGCCACCTTATCCCTTTCCATCCTTGGAAAGTTGTATATTCTGCACAAAGCAACTGAATTGTGAATAACAACAGTGTGATATTTCATTTTCTTAGTGGAGACCAGCAATTATTATATACTGACTGTTCAAGGGTGTTATTTTTGTAAACAAGAAAGAAACTAAATGAGCATTGAATTCATTATTGGGAAATGGCCTCTTATTCAGTTAATGCACATTCAAGAGAGCCCCATATGTATGTGCTCTCCAGTCAGTGAAGTACTGCAGGAAAATAGGAAGAGATTTCCCAGGGTGCAGCACACCCTGCTTTCTCTACCATATGCCTTCTAAATATGTTCCCTCTGTATCACTGTGCACACAAAGCAACTTGCTGATTCTTGGCAAATTAATTCTGATACATTAAAAATGTATTCCTAAAGAACAGCTTTTACTTATTTTAAAAAAAGAATCCAAAGAAAATCAATTTTTCCACAAAAAATGACCAGTCAATTCTGGCAACAGATATTCTTTCAACATTGCAATGCTGTCCTTCACTTTCTGGAGTAACTCCATCAAATGTCCCATTTCTTTCCAAGATACTAAGTCAACTAAGTGCCAAAAATACATACTAAAGCTTAAAAACTTTGAGATACTCCATGGTGCATGAAACATGTTAATACTATTTTATTGGTTGAAGTCCTACAGGCAAGTTACTATAAACTTAAAGAGAATATGGCACAGATTTATGACATAGATTCAGACATTAACAATTTTTAGGTGAGCCTATGTGATTTTTAAATCACATCTAAAAAAAAAAAAAAAGTTTTTTTCTGGGGGGAGAAAAATTGTTGCCTTTTGTTTGCTGTAAGTTGGTGGGGTTTTTTGTTTGTCTTCCCTAAAATAGACTAGAGGTATCATAAAAAGTCCAAATAATTAATGAGCTTCTGCTAAGTGACAAATTTTGAATGATATACTAAAATTGACACATGAAGTGCAAATCTACAACACCTTTCTGTGAGTTATAGATCACATTGGGTAGGAAGCTTTGTTCCTAAAAAGAGATTTTTTTAAGGCTTTCCAAATACCCACATTAGGAGCTAGGAATTTAGAGAAGATAAGAAAGAAGAACATAGGAGGAAGAAACATAACTTACATAAAATACGAAGCACAAGAAAACATTTTCAAGGGATATTTGTGTGTTAAAAAAAACCACCAAGGACAAACTCAGGTGAAATAAGGTTGGATAAAGGTAGAAATGTTACGCAATAAATCAACACCTACAGGTGATACGGAGGATTAGAAATTCAAGAGTTGAAACATCAGCAATTACTATTAGAAACTCTTTGATAACTGAAGAGGTATCAGTTGATTGGAAAACTTGTCATTTTTTTCAGGCCTTAAAACAGCCTTATTAAAATTATTTTAAAAAGGAACACGTCTCCAAATTTTGAATGCCTTTACTGTGGAATTTAGAAACACCAGTTTCAGTTTGTACTTGTCTATTTGCTTCCTAACTTTAAAATTAGACTATTTTTCAAAACATAGGAAACCTAAATTCCTAACTAAACAGCCCACAGATCTGGTAAGAACTGCTCAGAGTTGGGAATAACAAAGACTTACAGTCCTTCACATAGTTTTGCCCAAGCAAATTCCGGAACACTTTGTTATATTTAATTTCAATTTTTGCATTGACTTCCTAATTACTAACCATAATGGAAAGTACTCTTCAAAGTAGTTCTATGCCTTAGCAAGGTTTGTTTTAAGTCCAACAAGAAGTAATAAAGAAAAAACAGAAATAATAACAAAAATCACCAGATATTCTAAAGATGTTACACACACACTATGTTTATATAATACCCTCTGGTTGAAATATCTGTGGCTAAGTGTCTCAAGCCTGGACATGATTTTTGTGTATGCACAGCATTTGAAATGGTCTGGATCAGTCAACAAACAGGTTTGGAAATCAGCACAGTCACATGACTTCATATGTTACATGAATTTGTTTTTTGTTTTTTTGTTTTTTTTTTTTTAACAATATGAAACAATTCATTTTTAATGCAGAACATTTTTACAGGTAGTCGTTAGAAAATGTGAGCAGAACAGTACATCTGCAAATAAGGATAACTTGAGGGACTACTGAATATTTGCTAGGTAGGTAGATGCAATTAAGTTTCACTGTACTCAAAAGAATCCATCAACACAGGAATTTGAGGTTTTTATTATACAAACTCAAACCTCAAACAGTCAGACTGTTGTACTCAAGGTTAGACCACCTAACATCTTTGCCACAGATGTTTATTGCTTAGAAGACTAGTGCTACCACATTTGTTCATTACCACTACTGGGCTTTAACTTGCTATCTGACATCAGTGGATCTCTGAGCTTCACACTGATCCCTTTATAGAACTCAGGGTTTCATATGTAACAAAAATTATCATTTGAGTATTTCACAGAAATGGTCATCTCAAACAACAGCAGATAACACAATAGACTTCCCATTACACCATTCAAAGATTGCCACTTAAAAATGTGAAATAAATACTGTATTATGCTCAAGCAACTTGCACACTCAAAATTGCATTCCAGTTACCCCTGATAACAAACACTTTGCATCTCATTTTTACTCTCTCAATATTTTACACCGTTATATTTGTGAATATATCTTCCTGGATACTCACATGTAAAGATCCTTTCAAGACTATTTAGAAAATGTAGCCACTAGTGAGATGGATGATTAAGAAGCCTAGTAGTTCGATATTAGCATGTGGAAAAGGGAAACAGTTTCTATCTATATTTCTATTTTTATCATCATTTCTGCTGCCCTTAAAGTAGAGCTATACATAAACTTATCTGCCTTACTGGAGTATTGGAAAAGCAATCTAAAGTAGATTTTTACTGAAAAAGTATTAGCTGATTAAACCAACTCACAGGAAGAAGAGCCACTGCTTCTGTTTTTTTGTTTTCTTTTGCTTTTATATTGTAACTCCTAGAATGAGCGTGTTAAATGAACATGACTGCAGTCATGTTAATTGACTCATGCATTTAAATTAACAATTTTTGGCCAAATTAATTTACTATATTTGACTATTCTGGATAAATAAAGGTGTACACAAAGTCTTATACCAGCAGCAAGTACATTACCTGTTAAGTGTTGCAGGTTAAACACCTTTTCCAATCCAATGTATTTAATTTTTGGTTTTCATCCTATCATAAATGAGATGTACTTAACAATTACTTGTGAGTATTCAATGCAGTACATCAGCTTTAGTTGCCAGCATCCAAGACTAGCTCTTCTAAGAGCTGCTTATTAAAAGTGTGACCAAAAAAAAAAAAAAAAGAAGCCACCATAAAATAAATACAAACATTCTATATTGGAACTCTTTATGACAAAGTCTGTTTCTCAGTGTAAAGCAACAAATAAGGCTAACATTGTTTTTATCATAGAGATAATTATTATTCCTCACCCTAACAGCAAAATTATGGCTATTTGCACACTCAAACAATACATAAACCACATATGCAAACAAACAAAGAAACATTAGAGAGCTTTTAACTGTTTTTAGACATGTTTATGTATAAATACCCATTCCTGTATAAATACCCATTCCTGTTCACAGTTGATGGCTCCACAGAATCTTAGAAGGGGAGAATGGGATCAACACATTCTGGAGAAAAGCCAAAGCAAGAGAGTAAGCAAAGACGACGTGTAGATACGATTGAATGAGGCAGCAGCCATTCCTGCCATAACACAGTGTCCTGAAATTGCCTGCACAGCTGGGGACAGATTAGGGTGCTACTCTGTCTCAGATTCCCAGTTCAAACATTTAAGTAACCACAAGAGAAAGTACTAAGGTCATTGAGATAGCATTAGGGAATTTTCCACAGGCATCAGGATTCAGATAATTCATTAGATTCAAAATTTTTAAAGGAAAACGTTGTAATGCTAATACTTCAAACCTCAACAGTTTGCTGAATTTAATACACAAGAGGACAGGGGTTGAAACTCACAGGAAGCAGGGGGGTTGAAACTAGGTGATCATTGTGGTCCTTTTCAACCTAGGCCATTCTGTAATTCTACAATGACAATTTCCAGACAAACCTTAAGGCATGGAGGTGGGAAGGAGTGCAAGAAATGTGTGTGGATTTTCTGCTTCGTTTTTAAATACAGGTCTTAAAAGGTACATAGTGAAACAGGGAAAAAAGTACAAAAAAAAAAATTGACAGCAACTGACTAAGTATGGAAAAATATTTAATGCCCAGTTACATGGTTTTAGAAACAACTGGTCTGGAAAAATGCATGACTTCCTTCCTTCAAAAGGGTAGAAATATTGTTGAAAGTAATTGCCAACATGTAAATAAGCTTAATTTTTGCAAGGCATCAAGATGCTATCACAATTCAGTTTCATATAACATGTGTGGTGAAAAGGGCAGCTGATCGCTCTGAAGGGTTAGTCTGTGAATTCCGGGGGTTTCCTGTTTTGAAAGAATGAACAATAAGGCTACAGTAGAGCCAAGGGAAGCAGCTCTGCAGATAAGCTATCTATACTTGCTGTCTGAATGACCATTTGTAAGCAAACTTATGAAAAATAAGACTGGAGTTTGCTTCAGATCCCATTGTGCATCTATCTAGGTATACAGTGTTTTTTGCTTTATGTCACAGAGTTTGTCTCTTCAAAATAATTGACTGGATGGGCAGGAAGCGAGTGTTCCTATACTGTTGAATGGATGATATAAAAATAATATTGTTTTCAGCATCACATTGTATTGCAAGGTGAATTTTATTTTTTAAACAGCGAAGTTATAAAAAAAAAAAAAAAAAAAAAAAAACACTCCCCACCTGCTGTATTTATTCAAACTGCAGTAGTGTTTAGAGGTCTTTCTCAAAACCAGAGTCTCAACATGAGACAAATCCTGTCAAGTCTGTCTCCTTGAAGAAGTCTCATTTGAAAAGACACTTGTAATATGGATTTTTGTTCCTGAACACTTAACTGACCCAAACGAAAGGGGAGGAGACGATGTGAAGTAGAATCGAGATACAGTCTTTAATACAATTTTAGCCACAAAAACTCTATTCTAAACAACTGCTAGAAGCAAGGTAGAATTGTAAGAGCTCCATTAGCTGCACCTGAGGGATTTTGCTGTTGTTACCTTTACTTTAAAATGCTCCCGGAAGAACTGAAACAAAACCTTTTCTGGCAAGTTAAGACAGATGGGCTAAACCAAGCGCTCACTAATATGTTGAAATAATTTAAACATTTTGAATCTGTAGAAAGCATTTTAAATGAAGTCACTACAAGTACATAAGTAAGTTTTTCTCAGACACAACTTCTATAAAATTTTCATGATGTACTATCAGGAATCTTCAGAGACTGTCATCCAAATTAAGGACAATATGAGTCATTCTATCCACATTTAGTTTTCTAAGCCATCTTGAATACAATCACATTTCAAAGATGGATCTGACTAACAAGTCAAGGCTGAGGAAGCCTGACAGACACGTTCAAGAACAGCATCCTTCTTGAATCTAAAGGCAAAAATGAACACAGCAACAGGACTGCCTTAAAAAGAAAACAAACGAAAGCAACATAAAGCATAAAAAACACACACAATCATGATTTAGGCAAGTATTCATGAATATATATAAATAATAGAAATAGTTTTAGCCACCATACTTCCCTATCATTGGAAAATACAACAGAAACATCAAATGACATTAAAAGAATACAGACACACTGTTCTGCTTTCTAGCCTGTTTTTACACATCAGTACCTTTCCAATTCTTAGTTTCTTTTTTCCTCTCCCCATTGAGAACCTCTTCAATACCATCTATGTTTCCTAATTCTTGTCAGCACCAGTTGTATTCTCTCCTGTAGTCATTGTTCACTCAACCAGTTTTGCAGAACCCTCACAGATCCCATGCTTCTTACAACAAAAGATAAGAAAACCTGCCTGCCAAAGCATCTCGAGTTTATCAAGGCCAGATTGTAAAATAGTTAAAATTCCAGCAGTAAAAATTCAAAGAAAAGAGGTCTTCTGGTGGACAGAGTTGAAAAACTGTAAGCAAAGCTTACTCAAGGTTAAGGGGTGTGAGCTAATACTATTTATTTGTCAATGCAAAGTATGAAGATATATTCTGTTTTGGGACTCTTTGGGTACTTCTTGGTGATTTCAGGTTTTTAGGGTGGGAGAGGGGCTGGTTTTTTTGTTGTTGTTTTTTGGGGTTTTTTTTGCTCCTCCCAATTAGTACCAGAAGCACACATCTCGAAAAAATCAGGAAATAGCTCTAGACATTAATTGAAGAGTTAGATGCACTTACTGTAAGGGGTAAAAAAACAAAAGATTAAAAATTAAAAAAAATAAAAAGTCCCTAATATTCTCCAAATAGATAACTTTTGCAATCCATTTCTCTTTCCAGTCACACCTCACAAAGGCATTACAGACAGACCACTTGATGTGGCTTACTTCAAAATATCAATGCTAATAAAAAAATCTTAAATTGTGAATCATTCAGTGCCACTTACTTGGTGCAACCTATGAGATGTCTACCACTTGGAACTGCCCACGACTCTAGCAATCATTTGGAGAATGCAGCCAATCCAACTGCGCCCCGCAACAGTTTCCAAGGAAACCAGCAAAGACACCGGTGTGGATGGCACGCAGTGGAAAAAAAAGCATGAAAAAGCTGCCGCATTTCCACTTCTTTTTCCCCCAATACTTTGAATCATATATTATGAAATGCTACCAAGAAAAAACATTATTGACAAAAACAGTAGCAAAAGCCAAAGCAGAACTGAAAGGCAATGAACAAGCACTTTTGGCTCCAGTGACTCAGAATGGCTACAACGCCTTCTTAAAGCTTTGCTCCTTATAAACCACAACATGCACCCCTCCCTCCCAGGGAACCATTTAAAGTAAGAGCAGCATCTCATAACAAATAACAGATCTTCTGTTTTGTCCATGCAAAAACTTTAATAAACTGATGTTTGCTCACCTGTGATCAATGCAGGAATGAACTCTGTCATCATGCAGTGAGACAATGATTTTACATTGATTTATATTAGAACTTTAACAATAAATAAATAAATATTACTTCATTGTAAAGGAGGAGTCAAAACTATGCATTAGAAAAACCCTCCCCCTCACTTATCTCATCCCATCCTGTCATTCAAAGCAGAATGTGCCAGGGAAAAAAAATTAAAAGTCATTCCTCCCACCCTTCATGCTGATGCTAGAATTTCAGGCCCTAGCTTCTTCTACTTAAAATGTCTCAGAAAAGAAGTGGTCTTGGTGAAATTCATCTCCAAGAGCTAAACTGGGCTTCTATTAGTCCAAGACTTAAAACTGAGATTTAACAATACACAGGTTTTGTGACGATAGCACCAAACATCATTGCATTATATATTATTTCATCTTCTATGGTAATTATAAAGATAAAAGGTCTTTAGCTCATCTATGGGCTACAAGTTCTGATACAGGGAGGTTTTCCCTCACAATACCTTTGCACCACTTCTCTGAGTTTCTCCTGAACAAAGATTATTGGTTGTTTCTTAGTACAGAGCCAAATATCAAATAGACACCACATTCCTCAGAATCTAATGTGATCCTGAGGTGTGTTTTTCTTTCTCCATTCTGAATTCATCAAGAACTCAATCTTTGATCTCCAGAACAGGGAAATACTTTCTGTACAGCAAAAATGCTGCTCTGCCTATGAGGCTGCCTTCTCAAAAAAAAATAAATCCAACAGATAGAACAACAACTCTCCTCTCACCCCACATACACACATCTCACAGTCAAACTACAATCACTGATCTATATTTCTCTATGCCCTTTGACTACTGTATCTGAGAGGTCAAAGTTTTTAAGATTTGAAAGGAAAATTCCATGTTTACAAAGACAAATCCGTCATGAAAGCATTAATTACCTTTCATGAAGCACTGAATGCCACAAAACCTGCTTGGTGAAGCTTGGGAGATGGGCTCTTCAAGCTCACTGATTGGTGAGCTGACTGCATAGTGATTTATAACACACTGCTAATTCAAATGATTTTTAATGGTTTCAGTCAGTCTGGCTAGGTCATTAAATTTAACAACTGTGCAGTAGATGCTAAATAGATTTAAATGCAATAACACTTATCAACTACTGAAAAATTTAATGATAATCTAAGATAATAAAATATTTAAGCATTCGAGTAGATCAGATGTTGACAATCAAGTTCTAATTTTAATTACATGTACATCATATTAAATCTTGATGTAAAATAAAATGGCTTTAGAACATAACACTATTTATACTCTATAACTCTTGTGAAAAAGAGGCACAGTGGAATCAACTTCCTGCATTATTAAATAATCTGCTCTGTAAATAAAATGAAGGCCAAATTTTGAAGGCAAGGTGCAGACAACAAAACTGCAATAACCCTTGTTTGCATATGCAGGCAGCATAACTACCTGCTTAGCCATCTGTCTGCAGAAATACCAGGTTTTTATTCTTTGACTCAGAAAACACAGTTTTGAAATTGTACCCTAAAAGTTCATAGAACACAATAAGAAGTAAAATTTATTTTTATAGCCCTCTTACTGTATAGTAGTAAACAATAACAACATTTCTTGGAAATATAAAGATGCAACTCTTCTAGCTTGCCCATTTGCTTTACATCTTTTCCATCTATTCAGACTGCATAGAGGAGGGAAAAAGAATGTGCTTATTAAGAATTTGTATGAGAACAGATTGACCCAAATGTCTGTTACCAAAATAGATTATATTAGCTAGAATGGAATGCATTGCTCCAATGCAATCAGCGACAGACTTATGAAAATGTCAACTCTTATATATACACATTCTGATGCCGGGTAAGTCAAATTCAAGCCTGTAAAATAAATACATTAGAAATACTGTGCTTTGTACTATGAACACAGAATGTAACTCACAAAATAATATTCATTGCAGTCAGTTTCTTTCAGTGCTGAACCTCATCACTCTTTCTAGACAGCCAAAATGAACAAACCAGTTTCAAACAGTCCTCTCAGGTCTTTAATCATTAAGATTAGGCAGATAGACAGTAGGTATGATCAATAGTGGCCTCTGATAGACCAGTACATAGCTCCCTATATCTGATCAAATCACCACTAAGCAAAAGAGTAAAGCAGTTCATCTGTCTAAATTTAGAAAAACATACAGTCATTTTTTAGACTGCAGAGGATGGGGCAAGTCTTGGCCCTGAAAACCAGTGCCAGACTGGCATTCATTAGAAGGACTCTATGATCCCAGAGGTCTTTTCCAATTCCATGACTTCTAGAATATCAGAAGGAAGCCTTGGACACCAAAATATGCCAAAGCATTTAAGTCTATGAAGCCATTAAACCTGAAGCATATTATACTCTGCTCTAACAAAGACTGCTAAACTTGCTCTTTTTCATTTTCATATCTTTCTTAACCATTTGTCATATAGATTTATTTTAAAGGCATCTCTGTAAGGCTACTATTTTAGTCTCTGTAAGTTTCTTTTACTCTTATCCTCAGTATTCCTACAATTACCCAACATAAGAGCATCAAAATTGCAAGATCTGGATTAAATTAAAAAGTTATTGTAGAGCAGTATCTTAAAAAAATGAACTCTAGAATGTTCCATAGTGCCATAGAATCATGTGATAAACATACCAGTTGATTTTCATTCAATTCATGTTAGAAAAAATAAAGTAGAAGGAAGAAGCCAAACAAAAATAATAGCATCAGAAAAATTCTGTTAAACATCTGACGATATCTAAACATCTGATTAAAGTATCTAAATAGCTCTTTCCATATTAAACCCATCTCCAAATCTTCAGCATTGCTGGACCACACCTAGTTGCACACATCCTCTTTGTTTTATCTAGTTATCATAGCAGCTTCAATATGTTGGGAAGCAACTGGCCACCTGGAAACACAATCTGAAGTAATTCAACCTCCACTGAATTCTCTCAAATTGAAGACTAGAATGTTTTTAAAGTACTGAATATATATCTTCCACAGTACTAAATGAGCTCACCATCTAGTTTCATGAAAGCATTTTGTTTCGAAAATAGTGAATTATCCAATTACATTCATTTCAGTCCTGTATCGTTACTTTCTTGCGATCATGTTATATTGAACACGTTATACCAACCAAGGGACAAGCTTTGGGATGGTAGATTTATCACAGAACAAATCATAGAGTGGCCTAGGTTGAAAAGAACCTCAGAGATCATCTAGTTTCAACCCCCCTGCCATGGACATGGTTGCCATTCACTAGACCAGGCTGCCCAGAGCCACATCCAGCCTGGCCTTGAATGCCTCCAGAGATGGGGCATCCATAGCCCCCTTGGGCAACCTATTCCAGTGTGTCACCACCCTCTGTGTGGAAAAACTTCCTCCAAATATTTAACCTAAACCTCCTCTCTCAGTTTGAAAGCATTCTGCCCTCATCTTATCACTATCAATCCATGTAAACAGTTGTTCCCCCTCCAAAGGGAAGATTAAGGTTAATTAGGTTGATTGTTGATTATAGGCTGTATATAAGGAAAAAGTCTTCCACAGTGAGAGTAGTGAGGCAGTGGAACAGGTTGCCTAGAAATGTGGTTGATACCTCATCCCCAGAGGCTTTCAAAGCGAGGCTGGGTCAGGCACTGGGCAACTTGATCTAGCTGTGCACGTCCCTGTTCATCGCAGGGGAGTTGGACTAGATGATCTGTAATAGTCCCTTCCAGCTCTAAGGATACTATCATTCTTTATCAAACATATCCAGGAAGAAAGGAAGAGATCATTAAAGAGTTTAAGATTGTAGGCAGTCCAGACTGCAGTAACCTGACCAGGCCCTAGCTGAGTTTGTGATCTTGAGGGATACAAGCCTGGAAAAGAGTAGAGTCAGGACTCTGAACTTTGGGAGACTGAACTTACGGCTGTTGATGGAACTGTTGGATGGGATCCTCTGGGAAACTGTCCTTAAGGACATAGGAAAGAAACAGAGCTGACAGTATAAGCACTCTGCACCCCCCAGCAGAAGAGTCAGGAAATGAGCAGGGCTGAGCAAGAACCTGCTGGTCAAACTGAAGGAAGTTAAGAAAGAAAGACAGCAGAAAAAAATTGGAACTCAGTATAGTGAATTTATTTATTCTGGAGGACAAATTTAATTCTATAAAACAAATTTCTAAAATGCATGAACTTTGGGCAATCTAATTATAAAATCTGTTTTCCCTTCCAAGGTTTTTCTTATTCTTGCATGGATAAAGAGAGAGAAGCAGTTTCTAATGCTCTCTGAAAGTGCAGAAGTAGAATACATCATTAAACATTGACAGTTAGGTTCCGGACCTACACAGCCCTATGAAAAGTCAAGCTATTTACATTCATCCTTCTCAATCATACTTCTGGTAGCAAAGGGTGGAATTTCTGTATCCAGATCAGTGACTGGTCAACATTTAGAAGAAAAAACAAAACAAACAGAAATCACCATAGATTATATATACATAAGAAAATACTTGAAGCTTTTTTACACTGCCTGAAGTGAGTCCACTAGCAGATAGTGCTAGGAATTGGTAATTTTTATTTATTTATTTTAGAGTTTATATAAAGCTAATTTGATTAACTTCTACAGTCATAAGTGAATCACTACGGTCCAACTTCCACACAACCAAGAGAAAATATCTGCTGTAAAAGAGTGAATAATGAAAATATTTCAAACAAAGGACCTTAAGATAATCCATTATGCACCACGTTAGCAGAGAAGTCTCCACATTTTCACATTTATGACTGTATACTAACGTAGAAATAGTCTTGTTAATTACTCCAAATAAGATGTATAATATTTAAATTTCCACTTCATTAAGCCATAACTTAAACCCCCTAAGTTCATCAAAGCTGTTTGTCTGAGAACAAAAAAGAAAGATTTATTCTTGCTTGAAATAAAAGGAAACTGGATTTTTGTTTTGTTATTTACTTCCATAATAAGAGTTGGTCCATTCTTTCAAAAAGGAATCACTTCAATGAGTTTCAAATCAGGCCATAAACTACTGAACTTTCTAACAGCCCAATTTCCTGGAAAATTTTCTGTAATAATGTGCTAGCAAGTTTGCAAATGAATTCCTCTACTATGCTCTGTTGGAGGCTAGAACACTGGGAAAAGGACATATTCTGTGTGTCAAACAATGCTTTCCTCAGTAATTATTTATGTAATTTAATTATTTCATTGAGGCTAAATTATTAGTGTGGAAGTACATGACAGTTTAAAAAGAAAAGACCAAAGTCTTCCACTACCCACCTGGATTTCTTCTCCCTCTCCACCTTCCCGCCCCTCCCCCCTTTAGATTTTGTGATTAAACCCCACATATAACAGCATATGCTAGGAATTCATCTTACTTCTCTCTGAATTAACTCAGAAACAAGACAGGTGAGAATTAGATAATATACCAAATCCTACTTAATTTCTTACTAAGTCAAACGATAGACTCTTACTTGGATTTGCTAGCTAACTCTTCTAAATAGGAAAGCTCAAAACCTCAAGTATACTGTTGTCCTATTAACTATTTTTTGCTTTTAAATCCTTCACATTTCACTGAAGAATTAATAATAATAATAACAAAAACATTACCTAAACCATATTTTATGACAAAACAGAAACAATTATACCTTGCTAGAAATAAAACCCTAAGCCTGATATCCTGAAGTTGCATACAAGCATGTTCACCTGTACTGGAGATAAACATATCAGTATGCTGAAAGAAACAACTGTCCTTTATAGGGACAGCATCACCCATGTTGTCCAGATGTAACTGTAGACAACTATTTAAAATAAACCTGAAAATTGTCATAGTTTTCCTTTAGTCCCCCTGCAACTTTTATTTAGTAGCTACAACAGGTTTATGTACTATTAGATCAATTCCAGAACATCTTGTATCATTGGCATTATTCAGGAACTGGAAAGAGAAGAGGAAAACAAATCCGCACAACTCTTTTGTTAGAGTTTCAGTGAAAAACAAAACTTCCTGTAAGAACTCCACAAATTTCAAGTTCAATCATCATACCTTTCTAGTGCAAATCACCTAATGATTTTATTAAATATCATTTAAGTTCTATGTTTAACACTTCATTAAGTTAAATGACTTATTTGTGCTGAGATCTGGAAAACAATAAAGATCTGTTTTTATTGGGAAAGTTGAAGAGGGTAGGAAGACTTAGGAAAAGTGGAAAGATCAAAAAAAGCCTATTTTCATCAGATTAAACTTTTTTACTCACAAGGTAATCACAAAATGGAGACTACTCAACACATGATCTTACTTGATTTTTAGGAATTATGTCCAATTTCAGGTTTAGATGGAGAGGGTTTTACAGAGATGGAGAAAATCGCCTACACCTGTAGCATACCTCGAAGAACTCATCAAAGTGGAGCTTATAAAGTGTAATATAAATGTATTGTAAGTCTTCCACATGGAGATACCTATCTTCTAAAAGTAAACATATTTTCAGTGTGTATAACTCAGTTATTTGTATGGATTCTTTTTTTGACTGACCAAGTCAGCAATTGAAGTAACATAACATGCACAAATGACACTCCACATAAAGATCTATGAAAAGTACCTCAGAGAATACAAGTTTTGCATAAGCATTAACCTCTCATACAATGCTGTTCAGATTAAAAAAGGTATAAATTTTCTACAAGATTTATGTTATTACATAATAACTGGACTTTGAAACAGTTCATGCTTCCCATTAGAGAAGAGACAAGCCATCCCTCATTAATGAATTAATGAACAAAACACAGCCATCAAAAATCTTGCTCTTGAATCTTATTTCTCATCTGAAATATGTTTTATTCATCTGTTGAATATCCATTATTATGATAACATACCAAGAAGAGTTGCTTTTTAAGTCTGATTGGTCATTTTTAATCTTTTCTTCTATTTTTAATTGAGTGAGAATTTGAAAAATTATCTGCAACATACGTACAGGAAGCAATCATGTTGCTCCCAAAGAAAAGTCTTCTTTCAAGGCTCCTGCTTAATCAGCAGATAAATAGCTCTCTAAATTTAAAAGCATGGATATTATTTCCTTTAGGAAATAAATTTCATCCTTAGGACAGTAAAATCTATGAACTTCACAACAGTTTTATACAAAGTCATAAGTTTTAATCTGTCTAGGGCCAAATGAGCTGAGTTGTAATATTTGGTATAAAGACTTGAAATACAGTAAAATATAACATCATATTGGCCTAAATTCTAAAGTCATTGCACATGCAAATTTTTTTTCAGACTTTAAACCAGTGCTATATTGCTGAAGACATAAAGAAACAAACACATTAATACAATCTGCATTTAAGTTGATTATATAACATCTATCTTACTTCATTGTGAAAATAAACAGAAAAACGCAGAAGACAAACAGACCAGCGTAAACTTCTTCAGATCTTTATATCTTTGATACTGAGTTCAGATCAAAATTAGCAAGTTCATATATAACTAAAACACATCACTTCAATATCATCATAGTTAATAACCTGATCATCATCTTCAAGTAAGCAGTAACTTCCACATTGTATTCCAATAAAATAAGGATAAGGCCTCCTAACAAGCACAAGTTAGTTACATAACCATGTTCATATTAAAAAAATAGCTGGAAGTATCTAACAAGAGTTAAACCAGACAGCTGGTTAGATCCATATATTGTTGAATGAACATCTATATACACAGTTTTTATTCAGACAAAAATTTAAGTAAAATATGACACATAGTAAAGGGTGAACATAAAAAGCATCATTTCTTAATGGTATTTTACACTCAGACAAATTGAGCTTTTGGTGCATTAGAAAAAAAAAAAAAAGCAACAGCTACCTTGCTGGGAATTTCCAGTGCCTCTGAAATACATCTTCAACAATAACTGCTCCAGATAGTCTCAATTCACAGTGAGACAAAGATGCCAAACCCTACTTTCTTTAGTTATATACAGGCATTTGAGACATTATGGATGAAGAAATAGAAAACTTTACCAGAATTCCCACAGATATGGACATGTAAGATGGCCATAAAAGGTAAAGTAACTCTGATAAAGTATAATGGAACATAATAAACATTTTATTAAATCAGTATTAAAACAATCATGCCTTGCCATTAAAAAATGTACTAGTTACTTTATTCCATAGTAATAAGCTGTGTTAAAATGTACAGACTGCTACTGCAAACAATACAATTTTTTTGTAAATGCTTCAATAAGTGCATATTAGTCTAACATGTTTCGTTAGTGTTATGAGCCAAAACCACATTAAGAAAAGTCATGCACTAATATGCAAATTCTTTTGTAAATATTTCCACCGGTTTTGTCTAAAACCTTGCACCTATGAATTATGTGATAGAGAAAGATGAAGATTAGCAACAATATTTTTCTAGAAAAAAATTCCAATTATCATGCATATTATCTTAATTGATGATTGCATTCATTTCATGTAATGCATAGCATAAGATCTGGCTGAGTTCTGAAATAACCTTAAAGTCCAGGTAACAGCACATGACACTGCAGGCAATTGTGTAATATAGCCTCCTCCCAGCAGATGGAGATAGGAAAACAAATGAAACTGATGTATGGCAATCAACTTCTGTTCAACTTCCATTGAGCTTACACTGTTTTGTTAGATACCTGAATTTGTCAAAACCAACATGATAGCTAGTGTTCTCTTTTAGTCATGCTGTTTCTAAAAATACATTCTATTCTCTCTTTCAGATATGCAGCGTGCATCCAATATGAATACTTTTGCATCTGAAATGCAAGGGGGCAAGCGCAGGCTAAAGCAGGCTCCTTGTAACCCAATTGACATTCCTTTCCCCTTCCCATTTTCTTCCACAATTCCATGATGTCTATTACACTATATGACAAATATTATTTCCTGTTTTTCACAAGTAGCGATGAAAGCTAATTACATATTTCTTGTTGGCATTTCAGCAAATTAGTGGAGACTCTTACCAGCAGTACCTAAGCGATAGATTGAAGAGTACAGAGAGGAAGACAAAAAGCTTCAAACACAGTAAGAGTTTCAATGACAACGTATCTGATGTTTGGTTCAGAACAAGAAGACTGAACCCCAATCACACCTTTCCTCCTACTTCTAGATAGATCTTGTTATATGTTTTGAAGATTTAGATAGTTTATTTACTTACTGAATAAAAATTATTAGTGCTCTAGTATAAAACAAGAAGAGAATGAGCAACTGACAAGCTGCAAGAAGGGAAACTCCAGATAGACAAATAAGAATAAAATTTCACAGGAGTAACAGTAGAATTTTGGAGTCAACTACCATAAAAACCTATGCAAACATAACTACTGGCAATGTTCAAAAACTGCAGTAGATTTGATCCCAAGACGAACGACTTGTCCATAAATTAGGGTGTACCCTTTGACCAGGGAGCTGGAGAACATAACCACCAGAGGTCCCTTCCAAACTGAACTACATACATTGCTCCAGAAGTAAGGCCACCTATTTGTTTCTATTCCCAACTACAAAATACCATTTTTCAACAGTCACCACCATTAGCTATGCATTTTTTGCCAGCTATGAACAAGAACTTGCATGCTGCACTCATAAAGATCTGCACCAGCAGAGGTGACCCACCATCACCATTGACACAGCTGAAACGCACCACCTACCAACTCACTGTGCTCACATCCACTGTTTTATCTCCATGAAGACCCTGCAAGTGTCAGTGAATGCCCACTGCCATTTTTTCCGGGCGGAGAAATTCAATTCCACACCTTCTCTTCATAAACACTTCCATGTGAGACACCAATTTGTCAGACTATGCCATCTGTCACACAGCAACAAAATGTAATGCAATGTTAGTGGCAAGGTTTAACCTCTACTACCATCCCACCAACATCCATCTCTGATGTCCTGGGCTAACATAATATAACAGGAGGCATTACTTTTGGAGCAGCTACACTTTCTTTTCTGATGATATTAGTAAAAAAGAAAGAGTAAGGCAACATTTTATTTCCTGAGCTTTTAGAACGGAATAGTAAATAACTACAACAGAGAGGATCAAGGTCTGAAGATATTTCCCTACTGAACAAATGTTAATAAAACTAAAATTTTTGTCTATTGATGAAATGTTGCTTGTCAGACCATGATATAACTAGAACTATTTGCTGATTGCTGAAACTGACAGACATTCAACAGCACTCCCACACAGAAAGCATTTCTGACTGAAACTTAGCTGTTAAATCTGCTGTTGATTTTAAAAATATACTGAGGAAAGCTGCCAATTCCCATGAGACATTTGATTAGTAATTTTAAAAGCTTCAGTAGACAAATGTTAACTCATCAATAAAGGCTGACATACAGTAGCAACACAGGATCCAATTGTACTAGCTACTGTAGAAGGCAATATAATCAACAGACCTAAGCTAAATAATCTAAATCAGTGAGGAATACAAATAAGCAAAGAGAAAGGGAAAGAGGAAGGCAGTAGCATCATCACTGCTGATTAGGAGGCAAATTTCTCTGCAGTGAATTTAAACATTTAAATTTATGAAGATGGACAGCAAAATTCAGAAATGCTGATATTCTCCACAAAACTTGTGCTTTATTGCAACCTTTCAACAAGGTTTTTGACTCATTTGCAGCAAATGGGAGCCCACATAATAAGACATGGCAAGTGGTCGCTCTCTCCCAAGATACTCTTGAAAAAGCAGAAGTCCAAATCCTTAGACCATACTCCTCTATTTAGCAGTCAGTGGGGGTGCAAAAACCTAGGATAGAGAAACTTCAGAACCCTTCAGACAAACCTCAGAAAGTCTGAGGTTCTTCACAGCTGAGGCAAAACTTAGCAGCTCCCTCAAACTCATTCTGAGGAACAGATTTCAATAAAAAAAAGTTGTTGGAGTCAGATTTTTTTTTATCTGGCTACTATCACCATTTGTCTTTAATTGCAACTGTTGACTCAAAGTCACACAGAGAAACAAATCAGCTCCATCATGAGATAATTCAATCTTTTCAATACATATTGCCTTCTCATGAGGCAAGAATCATGCACACTAGTTCTCTCACTGGAAATCCAGTATACATGCATTTATGGAAGCTTACACATGTGCTCAAGATCACAGGCAAATATGTTACAATTAGGAAAGCACACACAAATAAGACCACAACTGATATTTTCCAGTGCCAGGGTATTTAAGCTAGAATAAAGGTAGCTGAGTCTTCAAAAATCTAAAATGAATCTATAGAAGGAAACTGCACTTGGACAGCTTATAAAAGTGAACAGAACTTTGGACGTGATGCAAGACAACAGAAAGTCATCAGTTAGGTAATTTATAATTACTGTTGTAGCCTTTCTAGGATGTTATTTTTAAAACAAGGGTTACCTGGTAAAAATCTTCCATTTGGTCACCAGAAATTCTCTTCATTTAACTTTTGTGTTAGCTGCTTTTGCTTGTTACCCAATAATAGCACTTTATAAACATACTGAAACTTACTGGGCAGAAGTTGTTTTATGCAACAATTTCCATACACTGGTCAGTTTTATCCATTTATCTAGAGATATTTTGAAGGGAGTTGATAGCTTGCCCCCCCCCGTCAGGGGGGGGGGGGGGGGGGGGGGGGGGGGGGGGGGGGGGGGG
>NW_024962278.1:5100605-5248574 GCF_019238085.1 Lagopus leucura | reverse complement strand
CCCCCCCCCCCCCCCCCCCCCATACTTACAAAGTTAAATTCAGTTTGGAAACACAAGCCTAATATGAATTAACACGCTAATTAAAATGTCAATAGCAGCATCTGTATTTTATTGTCTACAAATGTAACATTTGCATAGGTCTACCATGGTATTGAAGGGAAGAGAAATTGTGTTTAAGATTCCATTAGAAAAAACATCATTTGCACTAAAAAGAAAGAAATCTGACATTTAAAGAGAAATAATATGCTTAGAAAATGTAAATATTGAGCAAGAGTTTTTAAAATGCTATAAATGCTTTTCTGAAAAACAGGAAAAGGCAGCTATGAAAATTCAGGAAAACAAATTAAAAGGATAAATCACAGTTCAGAAAATAAATAGTATATTCACAGAAGCCTGCAAGTAGAAAGGAGAACACTGATCCAGAAATAATTATACTGGGAAATAGGATGAAGAGACAAAATAGCCGACTTTAAACTGTTACTTTTCCTCCAGTTGTCCTAAGACAATGTTTTGTCCACAGTCTAAACTATTTAATCTATTATATCTTAAATGCATTTAATGCATGTATGAAAAGATGACAGCTGATTAAGATTGTGCACTTCTATGGATTCATAGAAATATTCATATATACATACATATTCTTATACATGCATTTATGCACATACAAGAACTAATAAATAAAACTTATACACTCATATTAGTGAAGTGGAAGGAGGCAAATAAACTCAGAACAGTTAAGCACCATCCCAGGAAATCACAGGTTTGACAGTAAGCCTTCTAGTAATTCTATTAAGCTATGGCTTAATTTGTTTGGAAAATACAAATGCCTTGTTTATATTTAAGAAGTTGTGTGGGGAAGGAGGAATAGTTATCAGTAATGATATCTAAAAAACACTAAATATGACAAGGATATTTTCTGAAACAACTTTTCCAATACTGATTGAACAAATAGATATCCATAGAGTCCTTGACATACAGCTTATGCTACAAAGTACATCTTCTGCAGATTAATACCTTGCAGCCCATGGATAAAAGCATATCTTCTTGTTGTTTAATGCAGATAGACCCATTATATTTGTTTTGCTACATGTGACAAAGTAACTGCTGACTTAATTTATACAAGGTTCAAAGTAGCAACTGAGCTCTTTTATCACAGCGTACCTGAGATCCATAGTCTCCCTTCACAGAAGATTTCCACAGCCCTCTTGTCATGTTGTTTATAAAAACAAAGGTCTATTGTAATTCTTCCCTGCATAAATCTGTACACAGAAACTAGTGTTCAGGATCAGATGTGGTGATTATATAAGGAGATAGATTTCCCCATGAATAGGAATAGAGTATTTCCTTGAACATCATGTTAACGTGAACTACCAGAAATTCATTCAGTCCAGCTGTTGACTTCATGTTCATATCTTTCCATTCCAGGACAAAATGGAAGAATTCTTTCATTAAGATAGATATATTAGCAATTTGGGGAAGCATCTGAGCATTTGATCTATTCTAAAAATAATCTGTAGTGTACTTCACTGCTACAGCATATATCATACAGACACATCTGGAAAGCACTTGAAACAAACTATCCATCCCTGGCGCTGCACTGGAGGGCTCTGCTCAAGTTCAGCCCCGCCAGATCCCCGTTCTTGTATTTGTTATCATTATCTAGATAGTGTTCTAATAACGGGTGACAAATTAATGATTCCAAGATGCTCATTGGAGAAACATCAATTTCTCCAATGCAAAAGCATGAGTAAATAGCATGTACGCTACCGCAAACCTTTGAAGAATGAAAACAACTGCAATAAATAACTAACATGTTTGAATGCTTTTTTTTTTTTAAATATGGATTAGTCAAAATGCTTAACAATTGAGACTGTTAAAAAGCAAAGGATTAAAATATCAATAAATAATATAGCTTTTGTGCAAAATGCATCATAAATTATTTTACACTAAATATGTGGCGAATTCTAGAATGGCATGGTCTGTAAGAGACCTTAAAGATTATCTGGTCCCAGCTCCCCTGCCATGTGGGCTTGTTGCTACCCACCAACTGAAGCTGCCCAGCCTCAGCTCCATCCAACCTGGCCTTGAATGCCTTCAGAGGTGAGGCACCTACAGCTTCTCTGGGCAGCCTGCGCCAACACCTCGCTGCCCTTTGAGTAAAAAAAATTTCTTCCTAACATCTAGTTTAATTCTCTCCTCTTTTAGTTTAAAACCATTCCCCCTCATCCTATCATGGTCAGACCTTGTAAAAAGTTGGTCTCCATGTTGCTTACAACTTCATTTAAGCACTGAAAGCTGTAATGAGGTCTCCTTGGAGCCTTCAGCCTCAGGATGAACAACTCCAGATCCCTCAAACTTTCTTCGCAGAAGAGGTGCTCCAGCCCTCTGATCATTTTTGCAGCTCTTCTCTGGGCAGAGTAGAGAGAAATAATCACAAATACATAAGCAAACTTAAATGAATCTTATTCAGGATTTCATTGGAAGGGAGTACTTTTATATTTATTGGTAAACAATTTACGTATTTCTGATGTGGGTTTCTTTATCCCATCTCAATTTTTCTTTTTTTTAATTACTTCTATATTTTAAAATGTATTTACAATTAAAGAACTCTTGCTTTCTATGCTAGTAAATACAAATTTGTATCCTAAAACTGCCTTATATTAAGCTTCATTTGTCAATATTTCACCCTTCAAATATGAGTCAATTGACTGAAATAATTACCTCCTACTTATAGCAAGGCATTTCAGGGAAACCATAATGGAAGTATACAGCAAGGTAACTAAGTTTTGTGTTTCCTGGGAGGCCTAACAACATTTTTAGAAAACCAATAAATGTGGTACCTTAGATATAAGTATATAAAATATTAACTCATAGTTAATTGTTCATATTGCAAAAATCCAGATGCTTTTATTCATTTTCTTAATTTATTTGATAATCTGAAATCTGTCCAAACAGGTAAGCAAAAACTATTAATCTATAAAACTATACCTTAGAAGGTTATTTACAAAGACTAAGTTTTAGGATGTTAATCCTTCACAGTACTGTAACTCTGGTGATGCTTCAGTACAAGTGATAGAAGCCCAGCAAGTACATTTCAGTACTATTCTAGTTAATGTGCCCTTTAGCTAAATACAAAAATTAAGACAGAGAAATGCTGCTAGTTCCACAACTAAAGTTTGTGAGAACTATTTCTTGTCATGTTCTTAATATGCCAGGGAATTTGAGAAGAAAACCACTTTATTATTCTTTTTACTAATACAGAGCATTAAATCTGCATCTTAATGCTCTCCACAATGCAACTATATAATCTTTTCTAATAACTTTAAGCAACTGTTGAGAATGAGACTAATTATGGAACACTTAACTGGCTTATCTCGATCTCAGCAGTCAAGAAGAGGGCATGTGTGGGACAATCAGTGGATCAGGTTCAGCCCACATGGGTTCATGAAAGGCAGATCTTGCTTGACCAATCTGATCTCCTTCCACAACCAGGTGACCTGCCTAGTCGATGAGGGGAAAGACTGTGGATATAATCTACCTAAACTTTAGTAAAGCTTTCCAATCTGTCTCTCTCAGTATTCTCCTAGAGAAGCTGGCAGCCCAAGGCTTTAACACTTGTAGTCTTTTGTGTGTAAAAAAACTGGGTGGATTGCAAGGTCAAGAGAGTACATAATTACATGTATAAAAATACAAGCAAAATACTTTGGAACTCATGCATTTGAAGTATATATTTCAGTTACATAACTGTTTCTGAGAAAATATATAAAATAGAGATAAATATAAGTGAATTAATTTTACTAACGTACTTAATTGAGTACCTACAAGAAAGTGACATAACTCTCAGATCACAGTCAATGAGTGTTAGAGGAGATAATAGTGGTTCTCGATATGTTTCTCAGCTACTCCAGAGTGAAATATTAATGTATTTAGTATAACAAAATACATATGTGAGACATCCCAGCTTTAACATGCATTCATCTTATTCAGAGCTACTGCAGTAAGTTAACATTTTACATTAACATATTAGATGACACATATACCAAAGGTTGGCAATAAACTGTGAGATTCTCTAGACACGTAAAAGGCCATCCAGCAACACAGCGATTTGACTAAGCAAAAGGTAAACCACTAACTCCCACTCTCTCGTTATATTTCAGTCTTGCATAAAAATATACACACTGACATAACTCAAAAAAAAAAAAAAAAAAAAAAAAAAACCTCATTAATTTACCTCTTTTCAGACCTAAAATGATTTTCATTCACACCTTTGGAAGAAAAATCACAATAGCAACATACATATATGAAGGCTATATTCATAATAAGATCACATATCAAAATGATCGGGAAAAAAAAAACACAAGTTTAATCCTATGTTTCCACAGTAAAATTAATTCTGTTTTGTAAAAGATGGTAAAGACCTATTAAGTACACCTCTGAGAAGTGGCTTTTTTTTTTTTTTTTCCTTTAAGTTTATTCCTAAGTATGTTTTCACAAGGAAATGTGCTCAAGGACAGATTCAAGCAGCATATTAAAGAGTTACACAATGTATTCAATCACTTGTTTAAGTTCTGTATCTTTCACAGTCTTTTTCCAGACAGGCTTACATTCCTATCAGACAATAATACTGAATGTGACTTTGATCTACCTGTAAATATGCACAGATAATAATCTATGTAACCAAATAGAATCCTACATAACTACTACCACACAAATAACAAAAGGCCAATGTAGATTTTCTAGGCTTCTTCCACCATGAATTTGGTTTTAGAATTCTCCTTATACACGATAAAAAAGAACTGACCTCCAAAAAAGCAGAAATCTTGATACTTAAGAATCCACGTTCATTGGTTGCTCAAACCTGAAGAAGATGCCTACCTACAGAGTACTTCACTCTTACAGGATATTTTCTGTTTACCATAAAGAAAAGAATCACCCTCATCTTCACTATTATATAATCACAGCATTACTATTAGCTAACACTGTTGAATTTGCTAAACTTCATCTAATTCAGGTGTGGTGAATTTGTGTTGTCAGAGCATCCAACCCCAGGTGCTGTTGCAGGAGAGTGGTCTCCTTCTCACCTTACCTTTTGCACCTGTGCTGGAAATGTATCCAAACAAATCTGTTTAATTTGCTGCTCCATAAATCTGCCATAGGCAAGCTTCCTTCTTTTACTGAAGTGTACAGGCTAGGCTACGAACAATGGCTTAAGAAATAACCCAAGATTTGGAACAATATGTGATGGCTTCTGTTCTTTTGGACCTTTGATTTTCTTGGATAAAAAGCAAATTCAGGTTCAACCTTCTTTGAGCACAAGCTCAAATATTTAAGCACTTAATATATGAAAATAAAAATGGATCTGTGTGTATATTTGCAGGTGTATAAGAAACTTGTACATCACTATTAGAAAACAAGTTTTTTTTGCAGTGGCTGAGCTCTGTACAGCACAAGCAGGACTGGAACAGGGGTATGTCCAGCTCTGAGAGCTGCCCTGTGCTGTGCCAACCCCCCATGCTGTGAGGCAGCAGCATAGCAAGCTGTGAGCAGATGACTCACCTACCATCACTGCTGCCAGCAGCAGGGTGAGGCGGGTCCCATAGGTAGCAATATGCGAGACACATTCTCCCCAGTGATTTTGTAAGACAGAAGAAATATGCTGAAAGGAGAAACAGAGTACAGTTAGCCCTGTCCTGTGACAGAAAGATGACTAACAATGAATATCAACCTGGCATGTGTCTCATTTACTCAGAATTGTGAAAGGATAAAAATATTTTTACCTATACCTCTGCTGATTGTCATCTACAAAATGAGATTCTTCACTGGGAAATAAATAGACCTAGTTACAAACAAACAACCTTGAAATCTGTTTTTTTTTCACAAAGTAAGGGCCCTTTTAAAATAAGATTTTCCTGTGTCACTTTAATTAATTAAGCAACTATAGCTACATCATAAAGGCTTATTTCTTATCTACTATGTAGATGCTGTAGAGAAAAAAACAGGGGAAGCACGTTTCTGTCAGGGATGAACAATTAGCACCCATCAGATTAACTACAAATACTATAAGCTTAGCTGCAGTCTTTTAGCTTTTGGGCAAATTCTGTCGTATTTAAACACACCAACTGCCAGAGAAACTTCAGCTAGAATAGTTACTATCTAATATACTTCAGAACTCCTCACTTCCAAGGTACAAGCAAACAAACAAATTTCTCAAGAAGTTTCCTCCTGTCTCAAAACTCGTCTAATTTCCAGGAGTAGCATACCCAAATGAATCAGAAATATTATCTTTCCTCACAGTGTTAATGACATCCTACTAGCTGATAAAATCAGCAGCTGGGAAGTGCAATCCTGCCACCACACTCCTTGATTTGCAATTCACATCCTTCAAGCTGCTGTCCGGTTCATGCCACTTTCTCAGCAGATTTCTGAACTGTTTGCTTATATGCCCAAAGCATACTCAGCTGGCAAGCCCTTTATAATATAAATATTTTCCTTATTGTCAGGAGAGCTTTGTCTCCCCCAAAAAACCTTCTTTTATCTCCATGACCACCATTCCTTCATGGAATTTGTTCAGAACACTTAAAAAAAATGATTTCCTAAGAATGTTCTCAGCTATGTTTACTCTCAAACTGGCCTGATAACCACAGTCTCATTAAAATTTGCTGGTGGTTTGATCTTCTTCAATAAAAGAAGTTGCGCTTTCCACAGTATGAGCATTTCTTCTCATAATTAGAAATCAAATTGAAAAGTACACAACTTTTTGGTCCAAAGTATTTCAAGCTGAGAGTGGGAATACATTTGTTTCACTCTTGAAAATTTGAAAGCCACAGAACAGAAAACATTAACTGAAAGATCAAGGAAAAAATATAGATAAAATAGACAAAAATCTATTCAAAACCTATTCATCTCATTACACCATCTAGCTCTGCAACAGATAGCAGAGTCCCTTCTACTGCCTTTCCTGTGCAAGGACTCTTTAGGATTTAGAAGATAGGCTGCTGTATTTTGAATTGCTTTGAGATCTTTTTTTTGCTAGTCTCTGACTCTGCAAACTCCTAGTGAAGATTATTATGTCACTTTCCTGTACTAAAATCCCAGGCTGAAATTACATGACTCATTCAAACACTGCAATCCACCTGCCCGAGCTACCTGCCTTGCTGTCAGGGATGCTGCCGTGCAAGGATTGCTGGACTGGAATCAGCTGTGAACTTACATTGGGCACCTAGAGCAATCCAGAAAGTGTTCAAGCTGACACCCATATTCACTTTCCCGCAGCTTCCTCAATACACATATTACAGGAAGCTGAGTTTTCTCAAACTCTCATTGATTTGTTGTAGTTAAAATTACATTCAACTCCCAACTTCCAGCTAATACTTCCTTATTTACAACGTTCATTAGCTCATTTCAACAGTAGCATAATGACAGAGCAAAGCCCTGTGTAGCAAGATAAAAACTAACTTGGGGCCTGGAAAGGAAATACTTGTTTAGCACAGAATCTACCCATGCCAACTTTAATACTCCAGTTAATTATCCTTTTCAGTAAGGCAAGCTGGCAGGAGAGGTGTATGCTATTCCTCACAGCAGTGTTACTGAGCTTGGATAAGCAAACATGCCACTGCTAGACTTTAACTGTTGGCTAGGATTCAACAGAATTATCCTGTATGAGGAGAAATGTCATGATTTGTAGTTTTCTTCTGAAGGCACATGCTGAATTGTCTATCTGTTGAAATCATTCCTTTGTCCTCTTAGGGGAAAAGGATAAACAGCACAGTGAACTTCTAGGATATTTCAATTCACACTGTGCTTCTGTTCTGTTCTCTTTCTTTCTCCCCACAAAGCACTAATTTTTCAATCTAAGTAAGTGATGAAGTAGGCTTCCATGAATGTGCGTATAAACTAAATTTCTTAAAGACTGCACTATTTAGATGCCTATTTTGGAGAAGAAAATCACAGTCATGCAAGAACATCTGCTGCTGCACTATATGTCTGGCCATGCTCAGGTCCAATTAGGTCCAACAAGTGAACATACTAATAAACTCCATTCTGCAGGGGAAAAATAAGCAAACAGACAAACATTCAATTCTTCTGATTCACATTCTAGCTTACTTTTGAGTAGACTTTTGAGACAGACTTTTTATACATCTTTGGTGTGCTAACAGGGTGCCAGGACAGCACAAGAATTTGGTCTCACAACTGCTTGAAGCAGGAGCTCTGGCCATATGCAGCCAGGCCACTTATGTGAGTTATATGATATTATTCCATGACAATGGGTAAAGGGAGTCAATGGCACAGCATCTTGTGCTTCTAATCCTTCTTAAATTCACTTGTGAGTTGCTCTTTTTTTAGCTTCTCAGTCTCTCAAACACAAAACTTGTGCACAGAACCCCAGTCCTGAACTTCATCTATATATGTCACCGAGCTTTGTTCAAATTCTTACTATCATTTGATAATTGAATGCATTTTCTTAGCAGCCAGTAATGCAAGTGTGTTTCATGTGTTAAAAATTTACATCAACAACTGATTTGCTTTCAGACTAGTTTCCTGTTCCTCTGTGTAACCATATGGAAAGAAAATTGAACCAATTGCTTTGTTTATGGCATAACTAAATGACATATGTGCTACATCATTCATTGGCTCTATAAGAAGTAATAAGGTCACAGAAAAAGCCGGAGCAGTCTGACCTTATTTTCCTTCAGGTCTGGCTACATTAACACACTTACTGGAAGAGGAGATACTAATGATCCAGCCAGTACTTATCAGGACAAAATTAGTAATGATATACAATCCTCATGGTTTTACAGTAAGGAGCTCCAGTCCTAACAGAAGTCCTGGTAATGCCCTGCTTTAATGTCCAAGTGAAATCTGTGTATGTGACCCTCCAAAACAGCTTAGCATTAAAAAATATCTCAAAACCTGACCCAGAACCAGCTCCGAATGTTCAGTGTTTATATATTAATGCAGCGAGATACTGAAGCCCTCAGTGCAGTTCTGAAGGATTGATCATGTGGAAATCTGTTGAGACAGGTCAAAAATCGGAAAACGGGGATTTTTTTTCAAAGTTCTAATGATGCAGAGCTGCATAATAATCTCCCTGTGAACCATAAACATAATAAAAGCTGAGGCCATTTCTAACATAATCTCTATCAGCAAGATGCCAGCGCTTTTCCAGATTTCCTAACGGGTCCCTGCTAATTCCATGCCAAAACTAGCAGTGGATTTCTTCCTTTTAATCTCCCCTAATGCCTTATTCGATTATTGTCACTGCTCTCCGACCGCGCACCGTCCCTTCAAACCCTAATTCCCCCACCGAGGCGGTCACATCGGGCTGAGCGGCGGCGGAACCGGAGGGCGCGCACAGCCACAGCCACCCCCACTCGCCCAGCACGGACAGAGCGCGGCCGGGGACCGCGGGGACGGGGCCGAACCAGCCGGGCTCCGCGTCCTCACCCGGCGGAGCCGCCGGCCGAGAGAGGAAGGATGAGAGCCCAAACTTGCTCCAGGTGACGGATCCGAGGGCACCTGAGCGTCCTCGCGCAGACCTGAGGCATGGCTTTGCTCATCGCTTGGGTCTGCGTCGCTGTGAGGTGAGTGAACGCATCGCCCCGGACCCCAAAGCATCCCCTCAACGCGGAGCGGCCAGCGAGGGGTCACCGGGCCGCCTCTCCTGCCCTGCTCTCCCCGACGGGCGCGGGTCTGGCGGGTGGGCTGAAACGGGACGCTGACGGCGGAACTCGCCTCTCCCCGCAGCATCGAGAAGGCGCTGGGGGGCCAAGGCGACGGGGGGGACCTCTACTCGGAAAACATCACTCGCATCCTCGACAAGCTGTTGGACGGCTACGACAACAGGCTCCGGCCGGGATTTGGAGGTAGAAGGGGAAACTCCCGCCCCGTCGGGGCGGTGGGGGAGCGCGTCGGCTCCCGGGCATCGGGCCGCTCCCGGGCTGGCGGAGGGTCGCGGCCCGGACACAGCGGGGTGGTGGAGGGGGGGGGGAAGAGGTGGGGATGAAAACCGGGATGCGGAGCAAAGTTCCCGTGCCTCGGCAGCCCGCAGCCTCCTGCTCGGGGCCCGGCCCCGCTCCGCTCCGCGCCCGACTCGTCTCGGTGTCCCGCAGGTGCCGTGACAGAAGTCAAAACGGACATCTACGTGACCAGCTTTGGGCCGGTGTCCGACGTGGAGATGGTAAGGGCCCCGCACGCTGTCCCTGCTCTCCTTTCCCGGGATTCATTACGGTGGCATCTGAGCTGTCCGTCATTAGAGCAGATTACGAGCTTTAATCTTCTTGACAATCCCTATGGCCAGGCAGGGTGCTTTGGCTGGAGCTGCATATAGCTATTTCCCCAGTGCCAGTCACCCGGTGCAGCCCCGTGGCCCCGGATGAAGCTGGGCATCGAGGGCAGCGCTCACCTCCTCTGAAGCACACGGAGAGCTTAAAGATGCCTCCTGAACCTTATGAACAGCTAACACGGAGGTTGGCTAGGAGGCCGCGTGGTAGGAGATCTCCTGCCATGCAGCTGCAGATGTAGTGCTGTTTGTGACAGCTGCTCCTCATCACGCTGGGAGCCCCAAAATTCAGGCAGCTGCAGACTTGGGTAAACTCCACAGATTATGGCAGCAGCTCCCAGGGAAAGGGTGAACCATCACCACTGTCTTCCTGGAAATGGACTGCAGTCACTACTTTTGTTTTTGTACCCTTCCTCCAATACCTGCTCAACAAAGGCAGTGTTCCACTGTGTGACCCTAAAGGCACCCAAAACTTTTTCTACCTCTCTTCATAAGTCAGTCTAGGAGAAAGCATAGAGAAAGTGTGCTTTCATTCATATCTGCCTCCTGCCAAGGTTTAGCTCAATTTTCTGAATTACTTTCTCAGGTAATTCCTTTCTGAATGGTTGGGACAATATTAAGCATCCTTGAGAATATCTAACATAAACGTGTCAGCATAATGTTACTGTAATTAATATTTTCCTCATCAGTCCTTTCTTCATGACTATGCAAAATAAGCTGCAACAGAGGCCACGATTATGTGCTTTTGTTCCTGGCCGCTAAATATTAATAGTTTGTTTTCACACTTTGAAAGGATACAAAAGTAGATATTTGTATTTCTCTTTGGACGTCAACTTCAGTCACTTTGAATTAAATTATTTTCTATGAGAGGACTATGGGATTATTTTTTTTTTTTTACATCAAGTTATCTGTTCTCTGGTTAATTTGCAACTCCTCTAGAACAATAACAAAGAAGTGTGATATTTTTCTTATGAACTCTTCCTTCCTTCCTTCCTTCCTTCCTTCCTTCCTTCCTTCCTTCCTTCCTTCCTTCCTTCCTTCCTTCCTTCCTTCCTTCCTTCCTTCCTTCCTTCCTTCCTTCCTTCCTTCCTTTTTTTTCAGTTACTTAATAGTAGTAATAGATTAGATCTAATAATAGATTAGGTCTCTAAGCAGTACATTAAAAGCCATTAATGTGTGTTAGGGTCTTTCATGGAGTTACTCTATATACAGCAGCTTAGGATTGCTGACCCTCACATATAATTCATCTATTTATTTTCCATAGGAATACACAATGGATGTCTTCTTCCGGCAGACGTGGACTGATGAGAGGTTGAAGTTTGGTGGGCCAACAGAAATTTTGAGATTGAACAATTTAATGGTCAGTAAAATATGGACACCAGACACGTTTTTTAGAAATGGAAAAAAATCAATTGCTCATAATATGACAACTCCTAACAAACTTTTCAGAATTATGCAGAATGGAACTATTCTTTACACAATGAGGTGAGAGCTTTTTCTTCTGCTTTTAGTTGACCTTTGCTTTGTTTTTCATTCATTCAACAGTTTTCCGGCATACCATTCATTTTTGACTGTCATCTACTTCAATGTTTTCTAGACTAACCATTAATGCTGACTGTCCTATGCGACTGGTGAACTTCCCAATGGATGGACATGCTTGCCCTTTGAAGTTTGGAAGCTGTATGTTTTTCTATATTCTTCAATTTCATATAGTAATACAGTTGGTCTCCATGTCTCCGTGTACATGAGATCAGAAGTGAGATCCCAGGACACTGAAAGTCTTTATTAAGTTTTTACACTAGAATCTTACTCTTTGCTCTAAAGCTTGGACAATTCTTAGGCATATGGATATGTTCTCTGAAGGATGACTGTAACAAATTATTAGTACTCAAATTTGTTCCTTTAACAAGTCATAAAATCTGTAGTACATTTATTAAAGTCTAATTTTATAAATTGAAAACATTTAGACGATCTGTAGCAATCAATGCATGTATTTAATAGCAAATTAAAAGCAAAAGTTCGTACCTTTCAGTTCCCATCTCAGCCATTCTCTGCATTCTCTTAGTACTTTTTGTTTTTTTCATTTGGTCATTCATGCTAAATTTACTGGAGTAGGGTGCAAATTTCTATGGATATTGGATGAGTGGGATCATGCTACTTCTGTTTTTTTTTTAATAGCTTATAAATCATATCATTTTTATTGGTATTTTTTCCTTGTGTAACTCAGATGCTTACCCAAAAAGTGAAATAATTTATACATGGAAAAAAGGACCTCTGCATTCTGTAGAAGTACCACAGGAGTCTTCCAGTCTCCTCCAGTATGATCTCATAGGACAAACTGTATCTAGCGAAACAATTAAATCTAACACAGGTAAGATGTAGCCATAGAGGCACTACTGACTACATAAACCATCTTGAAAACAGATTACAGACTTTTTCATTCAGTTTATAATTGCATTACTGTAATTGCCTTTTGTTATTTTTAAGACTAAAATCCTTGCAAAGAGTTTAGCTGTGGTCTCCTAGAAGACTCGCATTAAGAATTCCCCTGGCCTCCCCCTCCCAGCAAAAACAATATGTAAAAATTAATATTCTTCTCTGCTTCCCATAGGTCACTTTACCTTTGTTGTCGATTTATTTTGATTATACACTTGAAAGCTTATCAGTACTTTCCTTAGGACACAGTATGTTGAATTTAAGCCAATAATGTTTATTCATACATTGCCAAAATAATGCTGACATACTTGTCTCCTAACAGGTGAATATGTAATCATGACAGTTTATTTCCACTTACAAAGGAAGATGGGATACTTCATGATACAGATATATACTCCTTGCATTATGACAGTCATTCTTTCTCAGGTCTCTTTTTGGATTAACAAGGAGTCTGTTCCAGCCAGAACAGTCTTTGGTATGCTGCATTAAGGTCTTTGAACACCTCAACGTCATACATACCATTCATTCATCACTTTCATTGCTTGTTTGTTTTAGGTGAATATTCACTTCAGCTGCTCTATTTCCATCTCCAAAGGAAAATAGGCTACTATCTCATTCAGACATACATTCCATGCATCATGACTGTAGTCCTGTCTCAAGTTGTGTTTTGGATCAACAAAGAATCTGTTCCAGCAAGAACCGTGGCTGGTACTCATGTTTTGTTTCCTTTGTCATTCGCTTCATCACTATATTCAATCCACTGCATTCATCAGCTACAGTAATCTAGTGGGCATTAGCCTTTAAACTGGAAAAGACAGAAAGCACTTTCCATTGAACAAAAGCATATACTAAAAATTAAACCAAATGATATTTAATCTTCTCACCAGAGTCAAAACTATTTATACAGAATGTTTATTTAGCCAAACTAAATACCTTTGTTTAAGCAAAAGGGCCAGTTTAAAAATGTGGAGGTAAGCATCCTTTCTGCATCGTACTGCAAGTACCTGAATTGTTAAGATTTTTCAGTTTTGCTTTTATGTTCTAAAACTGTGACAAAACTGAACAACATTATATTTTTATGAAGCACACCTTCTTAAAATATAGGTTTGAAAGAAATTAATGGTAGAAAAATAACAATAATGTGACCAAACCAATATCTCAGAGAAAATCACTTAGCAAATCTACTTACCTCCAGATTGGAGGCCAGTTATCTTTTGCAGATAACATTGTAGTAAGATAAATTAATGTTCATAAGCATCTATTCTTTACAGATGAAATATAGGAAAAAGATATTATTGTGCTCTTTATCATAGTGACATTGGAAAGAACAGCAGATAGGCAATACAAGATTCCTTATTTTGTGTGGAGGTTCTGTATGTAGGTATGCTTATACATATACAAGTATATGTATCTTTTTGTAAAGCATGGTGTTATCAGACATTACTTCGTGTAGGAAGCATGGTTATTTGAGGCCAGGTTCTACGTATGACCTGTTAAGTATTAAATGCTTTGAACCATATAACAATGGCTGTTTCACATTTTTAGGTACCTTTATGTAATCTTTTTTTTAGTTTGGCAAAACGTTATCTTATTTTGCACAGATCCATGGCCAGCTTCTACCCTCCTACTAGAAATTTTGAATTTTTAATGTATTATCTAGTTATTAAGCTTTATTTGTAACTTCTCAGATACAGAAAGCTTTAAATTAATTTTAAAGAAAAAGTAGCATTTCAGTATTTGCATTATGTACCAGATTTTTCAAAATGGAAAGACAATCATCAGTTACACACTTTACCAACTGTAATGTGGCATTCTGTTTGATAAAGGAGTTTTCCACAGTACAGACAATTTCATCAAAATTCACATTGAGAATGTTCTTATCTATATCTCTAATAGAAAAGGAGTCCTATTCCTAAGTTTAAATTCCTGCTGTAGAAGGTTTTCATTCAGACACAGAAAATATCTTTTTTTTATTATTATTAACTAGCATATAGGCAGATCTTAATCTAATCATGCATCATATTGAAAAGTTCATTCTGGACGTCTGAAATTGAAATTTATCTCAGCATAGTTGCACTTAGGTTATTAGATGAGTCTGGCAGACTTGGGAGAAGTAGATATCCTACATATTTTTATATATCTTCTATTTGCATTTCATTAAAACATGTTAAGTAGTGACATTGAGAATTACTTGATCTCAGACAGCTGGCAAGCTACATCATGTGAGAGAGTTGCAAAAAAATCCTGAGAATAATCAAGTCACCCTGCAGTATGCAATGACACTGCATCCTTTCCACTCAGTATCATTCATAGCATATTGATTCATCATTGCAACATGACATGATAACACCTTTTACTTTCCCACCTACCCTTTTCCAACTGCAGAAAGGAGCAGAGGAGGGTATTCTCCTGCTTACTGTCTTTACCTGTATTTTTCAGATTCAAGCAGGCATAATTATAAGTAAACATGAGTCACAGAGGCTTGTATGTTTTAACAGATGAGTTTGCACTTGTATCAGGGAGCAGTGGGAAGTAAGTATACTTCCCACATGATTCATGCTGTACATTCCAAAACAGAAAAAATAAGCTCATGATAGACGTGAAGAATACTTATGGGGCTCACAAACTATATGATCACATTTTTTGTGTGTGAAAATACATAAGAAGTTTTAGAGAAGTGCATTTTCCCATCATTTCATATTTGTAACTATGGGAGCATTCAAATCGATACACTGCTAGTGAATCTTTCAAAATGTATTCAGAAATTAAAGATCACTGTACAGAAGACCAAACTCTTATTATTAGAAATAGGCTTACATTATTATTAGAATATTAGGCTCACAGCCCACCACTGATTTTAATGCAAAAATCCAATGGATTCAGTGAGAGTTCTGTAAGCCACAATCTGTCTTATGCAACAATGGGAGATAGGGAGGATCATAACTGCTAGAAAATCATGTCATGTTAATTTACGTTGCTGTCAAACATTCCACTTAGGAACTCATCAAGTAAAGAATTTTTCTGAGCCTGAGCCTGGGTTTTGTTATAGCCATGCTTTATTGCAATTCTAAGAAGCTGCAACTTGTAGCATGTAGTTATCCTAACTTCCAGTCTGCTTAATGTATTAAAGAAGTGTATTTTTAGATACTCGAGTCACTAAACATGAATTACGTAAGAATACGAAATACTTAAGACTTGTTAGTTACTTGAACAGTGATTTTATATGTTATCTATGTACGTACATAAACACACACAGATACATACAGATGAATTTAAGTACAACAGGGATGAAGCAAAATTCTAATGCCTGTTTTCTCTCTTATTTTCAAGGAATTACCACAGTTCTAACAATGACCACTTTAAGCATCAGCGCACGCCATTCTTTGCCCAAGGTGTCCTATGCTACTGCTATGGATTGGTTCATAGCTGTGTGCTTTGCCTTTGTCTTCTCTGCACTTATTGAGTTTGCAGCTGTCAACTACTTTACCAATCTTCAGACTCAGAGAGCAATGAGGAAGGCAGCAAGGGCAGCAGCACTGGCAGCAGCACTATCAGCAGCAACTGTACCGGCAGAGGACGAGATTGTCTCGGTAATTGCTTGCTTTTCTGATAATAAATATCATATAGGGACAGACAGCTGAAGTGGTGAATGTGAAACCATATTAAAAAGTGATCTTAACCTGAAACAAATTATGTAACTAGATCATGCCTATTTATCAAAGACGTGGTTCTTTTTTTCAGAAAATGAAAATACTTCATTTATTCAGACTGTTTATTTAAATCTAGAGAGATGTTTATTTGGTAATATGTATAAGGAGTGACACTGGACTGCTACCCATAATACTTTCCTTGAGCAGTGCTGTAGGCATTGTGGCCAGGCAGCTGTGTTATTCCCTTGAGTAAGTCTGCAGAATCTGTGGGACACTGTACAGTGCAACCAATGTGTGCATAGGCCAGATGATCACAGGATCACTGTAGTATCCTGGCATATACCATAAGTGGGTCATCTGGAAGAAGATAAATTATACTTTACATAAACTTGGCATCTGTTACTTTCATAAAATCTGTGTTGGAGGAAGGTTGGGGAAATAAAAAATATGAAAGTGTAAACGTAAAGTTTAGGGATAGATTTCAGTACATGTGACAGATAAGAAAGCTTTCTAGTACTGAAAAACTTATGTCAGAATTGCTTGTAAATAATATTTGTTACATTTTAGGATAAGTACTTAATGTTGTCTCGCAATGTATCTGTACTGCCCTTCTGTTTGCAGAATCAGTTTTACCACCACCACATTACCCACTTTGAGAGGAATAACAGAATTTGAATGACCCCTCCAAAACCATTGGGTCTGCAAGTTTAGTAGGAGACTAGAAGCACACCAGGGTAACAGGGTAACACTATTCCACTCACGTGATCATTTTTCCACATTTTCTCATAACTGTTACATGTGTAACATTTTGGTACATTTAAAGTGTTAAATGTATAATTAATAAGTTCCATATAATACCAAAATCAGAGTTACAAAGCATCTTGCTACTGGTCCTCATTGGAGCTAATCATAGAATGTCCTCCGAGCATCTCTGTGGCTCTTTGGATTCATTCCAAGAGCTCTGTGTCTTTCATGTGCTGGGGGCCCAACGCCTGGATGCAGTACACCAGAGGACTTGTAAGGGCATAGCAGAAGGGAGCAATCCCATCCGTCGCCCTGCTGCCACCTCTAGTGATGTAGCCCAAGGTACTGTTGGTCCTCCAGGCTGCAAGCTCTGGTTCACATCCAGCTTTTCATTTGCCAGTCCTTTTCCATTGGGCTGCTTTCAAAGAGTTCTTCTTCTCCCAGTCAGTATTTGTATCTGGGACTGCCTTAAGCAAAATAGAGCACCTTTCATTTGGCCTTGTTGAACCTCATTAGGTTCACACGGTCCGTCCCATTTATCAAGCTTATCCATGTTCCTTTGGGTGGTGTTCCTTCCATCTCTGTAGTTAAGGAAAAGAATAAAGGCCACGCCAGACCCACACTGGCCAATTGGCAGGGAAGTATTGAGCTTGTAAAACCATAGGACTGTTGATTAATACTTTTTTTTTTTTTTTTTAATATTAAAAATAGAAATTGAAAAGATGTGTAAGACATAACAAGAAAACAAAAAATGCATTTTATTTTCATTAAATGTGTAAATGGTAGAAGAATCAAATCTTCATATATTTTAATTCTGAACTACGGATTTTGTTTTTAATTCACCATTACATAAAGGAAACATAAAAGAAAGTAAAAAAAAAAAAAAAAAAAAAAAAAGAGGTGGTCAGATGTAAGTGTTCACAGATTCTTGCACTGATACCTCACTGACAGCAGAAAAGCAAAGCTGATTTAGTTTTGTCAATATTTGCAACTTTCAAATCTTCTTTTATTTTAACCAGTAAACAAAAGCTTTATAATTATATTAAAACTTCACAAAATAAACAAAAAAAAAAAAAAAAAGAAAAAAAAGAGAGAGAAAAAGAGAGCACATGTTTGCTGATGTTTACATTAGAACATGCTTTCCCCCACCCGTGGTACCGTATTTGATTGAAAAGTACTCTGGATTGAGTGAGCAGAATACTGTAGCTATAGAATGGTACAGAATGAGAAGAACAGTGTTAAGACCAAAGGAACTCTAAATTATACTAACACTGCAATTTTATTTTTTGATAACTTTTTTTTTTTTTGTATGACAAGATATCATAAAAGTTGCTAAAGAGATAACCTTATGTAGAATGAGGAAAATACTGATAATATCTACATAAAGGAGATGGTTGACAGCTTTTCCTATACACACTTTCTTATTCGAGTTAATTATGTTGTGGTTTCCTCAAAGAAAATAAAAGCTGCATTTGTTCTGTTAATATACCTGCTTAGTAATATGAAAACTTGGTTTGAGGTGCTCTGCATGCGCTACTGCTGATGCATTTGCCCCACCAAACCTCCCAGATCTCTAATAGACAACTGTTTCAAAACCAACCCTCTACATATGCCCAGATATATTCCTAATGACTGCAGTTGTTCCACAGTCTGTGGATGAGATTTAGTGTTTTCTATACCATTGCAGACAATACAAAGCACAATTTTAAAAAGAGCTATTGAGCAAGTTAATAAAAATAAATAAATGGTAAGAGCTCACGTTTCTTTATCAAGGATATCATCCAAAAAAAAATCACAGAGCTAAACTGAAGACACAACTTCCCAACTTTATAAATATTTCCTTGTTGGTTTTTCCAAATTAAAGCAAACAAAAAATGGAATATTAAAAACATCTAGCAAGCACGTTGCAACCATTTCCTCAAAAAATTATTTCCAATTAGCTAATAACACAGAGATTTAGAAGAGTAAAACCAGCAATGCTAAGGTCTTAGGTAAACTTAGTCTCTAAGGCAGTCCACACTATCCACAAAATGGTATAGTGCTACTCTTGGTCAGAGCTCAAATTATCTAGAATGGTAATTTTTAAGTGTTATTAAGTCCAACACATTTTTCTTAAAGGCCCAGTTCTCTCTGAGAATCCCCACTGCATTAGAAGAAAAATCAAGGAAATCATAAAAATGATGAGTACTTAACAATGGAGGAAAGAAGATACAGTCAAAATGGTTTCCAGAAGACTTCAGCTAGTTAACACTATTGGATTTCCAAGGTTTCATTTCAGAAAGGCATGGTGGGAAAAAGGACTAATTACATGATAACAGGCTTCAAAAAACATCTATGTAATTACTCATACTCCTGTTTGAGATGAAGGCAAATGGGAAAGAGTTTCTCTGTATTGTCACATAGATGAACATCCTATGCTCTCAGTAATCTAATTTCAGCTGAAACAGACTTGAACTAGCTGATTTGAGTGCTAACAATGTAGTAAGCACAGGCTGATTGCATGAGTGTATGTCTGCTTCCTTAAGGATCATCATCCTGCACTGAACTCTATTCCTTTATAGCTATATTACTGATCTTCAAACTGTTTAAGTAAGGCACACAACTTAATATTCCATTCTTACTGTAGGTTTAGGAGCTGTTTCAGAGGTCCTGAATTTCACTTAGACGTTTCCTCATCTCTGCCTTTTCCATTTGTTTGCCCCTACGTTCTTTCTTCACTTTTCTTTCTACAATGCACAGTTCTCATTCTTTATCCTTTGCATAATTTATCCTGCCTTTCCTGCACCTCTTATTATCTCTTCTCCTTCTCTCTTCCAATTCACTAGATAAAATATATTAAAATCCATATCTTACACATTTCAAATCATTGTAACTTATTGTCTGCTCCATATATTTAAAAAAAAAATTAAAAATTAAGATCTTTCCCTTCAGACATGCTCTGGGCTCTAGTACCTTACTTTCCCCCTAGCCTGTGATTTATTTACTTATTTGCTTGTTCTTCTCCACAGAGTAGTGAAGTTTTCCATCCACTTACAATGCTAGTATTTTTATTTGCCTTTCATTTTCGGAATGTGTGAAAGGTGTCAGGATTTTAGATACATGGAGGGTCATTTGGAGGATGAAGAATAATGAACAATGAGTCAAATATGCTTCTTGTCTTCTGTATTTATAGATATCAGATGATATTTTACACTGAGAAAATTTCTGAAAAATGTAAAGAATTAATTAGTTTTGGGGAATCCAGAGGTGAAAGTAGAAAAGTGAGATGTTCTTATTAGGAAACATTCACTGCTGCAAAACTGCCATTGCAACTCTTCTACTTGTAGCAGTAGTAGGAGCAAGGATGTATATGTTTTATACATGATATTGTCTAAAATTGCCTGAAATATGGCTAAAGACATTGTGGTGGGAATATCTGCACCCTCTCTGAACTAGTTCTTTCTACATCTTCTACTATTTCAGGTAGGGCAGGCATAGAGAAAAAATTTTCATGCAAATGAAAATAAGAATTTATAAAACTGTTGGAAGCTTTAGTTGCTTTCAGTGAAGGCCTGAACTCACCAAGATAAAGTATCTACAGAACATATTCAGTTTTTTGTTTGTTTGTTTGTTTGTGTTTTTGGTTTTAAATGCCAAATTAAATGTGTTTCCTGCAAAAAAAAAAAAAAAAAAAAAAAAAGTATTTCAAAATGCTATCCAAAAACCTTCTTGAATCTACTTAAATCTGTTCAAAATCTTGCTTTATTCAAATAACAACTCGTTTTCTCAGGTTTTTATTAAATCCCCCCAGAAACTGTACATTCAGAAAATAACGATGGCAGAAGACAAAATTCTGCTCTATTTTTCTAATGAAGTAGGAGAAATTCTCGTAAAGTTTCTGGAATAGAGTGGTTGCAGTGAGAGTTACAGTGCTGTGACTGCTTGCCCTGTTAACTGATGACAGCCCAGCATGCCTGTTCTGGTTCTAGGCAAGCCACTCTATTTACCTCAGTTAACTGAGAGCAGAATTTGGCTTGCACTCTCTGTCAGCTGCAGGCAATCCTTGTGTGAAATACAAAACTATGGGTGTTCCACTCCAAAATATGATGGCAACAAGCTGGGTGATCATCTGGACCCTGACAGAAGCCTCCTTTTATTCATATGGTGATGACAAGCTTGCTCTAGCTTGTCAAAACCAATTTTTTTTTTAAATGTATATATATGTACATAAAGCATTTTGGCATTTGGTTTTTAATTCATTTCAAATATATCTTTCTTACATTAATCATATTGATTCGTTATTATGTCTTTCTTTATCTAGTAATTCTCTAGTTCTAGGAGTTGCAGGGCAAGGGTAATTGGTGATACTGGTTGGAGTGCACCATTTGAAGTAATGATTTGCAAGATGTTCAGGGAGCACCCAGGACAGGGAGAAAATACTGTAGATTAAAAGAAAGCTTTTCCATGTACGACACTACATGTAACAGACAAAAGGTTGTTACAGGGTTGTTTGATTATGTTTGTTTTCTAAAAGGCCCACTGTTTTAACAGAAAACAGCACAGAACAGTGAAATGCTGCTGGCAGAGCTTTCCTGTCCCTACACATTGCCCTGTACCTCTTTTCCAAAATAACATGGCTTGAGCAGGAGAGGACTCTCATTCTCTTTAACAACCCTGCCCAACTGCAGAGCAGCCATATGTCATTTCTGTATAGAGGATTTAGTTTTATATAATTATGTCAGAATACAGTGAGTATGTTTAATGAGAACTGTAGTACAGTTGAAAGGAGAGCACTTCTATTCAGATTATCAACAACCCTTTATGAAATCATCCTAGAAAATCTACATGCATTAAAAGCCTTATCTGAGAACATGGCACTTTCCATCAAATTAAAGAGACCGTTCTGCTTCTGCGCAACTGTAGGGTATCAAGTAGGCTATTTAAAACAAGAAACAACTTGCAATTGTATTGACTTTTTGTCATCTTTACAAGGAAAGTAGATGCGGATTGATAGGTTCCACCAAAATTAAATACTTATCTGATTGGAAGAGCAAATGCAGTGCACAAGGAAGGTTGAGAAGAAGCTGAAGTCGTATGTAAAAAAATACAGATGGAAAATTTGTTTCCTTGGCTTTAGATATTTTTGCTCAGTGTTGAACTTTAATCCCTTTTTATTGCAGGGGGTTGGTGAAAAAAAGTAAGTCAAATAACAGAAGGATAAAAGCTCTGTAGTGCTGTTTGTACTGCAGACTGGCAGAATTTTCATTCCTTTCTCCTTACTTCCAATTCAGACTCCCACTAAACATCAGGGATTGCTCTAGACTGACACTGATAAGTTAAAGAGTCCAAACATGATGGCATATTTAAATTCAACATAAATATATATTTTGACAGAGGCTCTGTGCTAATTATGAGTTTTATGATGTTCTATGTCTAAATTTTAGGAAGAGACTCTGCTATGGTACAATCATATTGAAATGAGTAATGAAGTAACACTCTTCCCCTAACCACGTTCACCTGAGGCTTAGACTATAATTTTAGAGACATGAGTTTCAGCCTCTGCAGGTTAAGGAAGAATTTGAACATGGCTTTACCATGCTCCAGTTGATTGATTTAGCCCTTTTACCAGGGTAAAGCACAAAGAAAAAACAATTTTGTGGTGGCTAATTACTCATAATATGCCTAAGAAAGAAAATTTAGAATGCCTAAAGAGATGCCTGAATCTAGGGACTATTAATGATGCCTAAACTACATTCAGCTGTTAAGCATGCAGAATGCTGTTTACAAATGTTTATAACACACATTTTTTTAATCATATCCCACAAAAGAGATATGTAAAGGAGTATCTAAATTATGGGTTATAACAAATCTCTGACATGACATGGGCACATGACATGTCACATGACAGTAAATATGGAGGTACCTTAATGCATGCCCAAAAAAAGATCTTATATAATGTAGTGAACTTCCCTGCTGCAAGGTGCTGCATATAGATCATTCAGCAACTAAGCAGAGGTTTTACAGATCATGCTGCTGTATGTTAGAAGCAAGTCTGAGAAGGATTTAGGGAGATAAACTGTGCTTAACTTGCTCTTTGGGAGCTATGTTACTAGTATGTGATTTCATGTACGTAATATGAATCACTGAAATTACTGAAACTGCATCTGCTGAGATGGTGAGAGAGGCAGGAGGGAAAAATATGCAGTTTAGTTTTCTGCCTTGTACAGACATGGAGCTTGGATCCTAGGGTTTTTATCTTTTTTTGTTGTTGTTGTTGTTTTTTTCTATTGTGATGCCAGCAAAATTCAATAGTCCTAATCCAATAAATTTCAAAGAAAAGGAGAGTTGTTCTTTTTTTCTAAGCATTCAGAGTTTATTCTATGAAAACTCTTTCTTAGTGCATGGTAGTCACAGCAGAAAGGGATGTAAGTGCAGAAAAGAGAGAAGTAAGGGCATACATATGTTTAAAATAGTCAGTATTCACGTACATATGTATGATATTCCACTGCTAGACCCTATGCTAAACTCTAAGTAAGAATACACATCTGCAGTATAAACAAAAGAGAACAGCAGAGAAGTAAAAATATACATATTTTAGAACTATCTTTAGAGCATTCACCACAATTAGCATCTATAGAAAAGAGAAAAAAAATGCATTTAGTCTAAAGTTATATATGCTGTATTTTTTATATCTAGAAGCAGAACAATTTACTTAGAGCCTCCTAAGATGTTCTGAGCACGAGCAAATTCTAGTGATATTGATGAGAGCTGTGAGAGATCAGCAACATCTTTACAGCCAAGGATACTTTGTGAGTTTTTTAGGGCATCAGGTAGCTGAGTTGCAAAACCTCAGTAGAATCTGGACAATACCTTACTAGATTGTATGCCTACCAATCTCTGTCCAGTTTTATGGTACCTCACATTAAGCATCAATTTTGTAAGCTGTGCTGTGTCACTAGGCAGTCATATTCAGTGACAAGTTCAATTGCCTGATGGGGCTAGCATTCTGTGTAAGTGCAAGAGTACTCTTCTGTATCAAGTTTCAATAAATGAATAAAAATGCTTTCTTTTATTATGATCCAGTGTGCCATGTCTCAGGCTTCCTGTTCTTGCTTATGCTGTTTGTAAAACAGTCTTCACTATTTGAGTGACTGTGTGCAAAACAGGAACTGGAATAGAGCACTCATTTCTGCTCTTTGTATTTTGTGTTTTCCAAATTGTCACAGTGTCATTGTAGGTAGGATTTGTTGTCAAACGGAACAGTGAAATCTAAAAATAGTAGACAAATTGTTGCAGCTGCTGTTCAGAAGGCAAATGCTGTAAGAAACGATGCTATCTCTTCCTGCTTGCCTCTTCCTCTTGGTTTAATAGTAAATTCTCATGAAAAGTATGGGTTGTTCTACATCAGTAACTGGTTTGCTGACACTTGCCAAATTGAGAAACATGTTAATTACTCTTTTCAGATAAATTGAGGCTTCTGTATCTTGGGTTGTGGTAGACAAGAAAATAGTCTTGACCCTTATTTTCTGGACTTGCACAGATCATGTTATGTAAGAAATTACTTAGGAACCTTCTTAATAGTTTATAGAAGCGCTTGAAGAGCATGGCCAAAAATAAATAAATGAATAAATGAAAACAACTGTGGCATTACTGAAGCAGTAAAAATCCTTTCTGAATAATGAAATAAATTATTTTAGTTAGTTAGTGAGAAGTTATTAATATCACTCAATTGATAAAAATGCACTGAAGCAGGCATATAATCAGCCAGTGCTCTCCCCAGATTCTGAGGACGTAAGCTGACTTCAGATATTCCCTCCTATCTACTCTGAAATCATCCAGTGAAATCATATCAAGCACATAAAATTTAATAAATAAATAGAATTATGACCAGGGCTACTCTTTTTTAAGTGCCTATCCAAAGGATCACAATGGTTTCACTACTTCTGGATTCTAAAATATGTTCAATATTCAACATAATCCACTGACCCTGTGCTACGCCTGCTCTGCCAACTATTTTAACTCCATCACATCAGCACAGTAACTTCTGATTCATGCCTGAGTGATCCAGAGCAGAATTTCACCCTCTTATTTCAGAATATTGCAGATGAGAAGGTCTATGGTTCTCTTTTGAGAAATCAGTCCTTCTCCATAGAAGGTCAAGCTATCTTGCAGCAAAGCGAAAAACAAGCTACCTTACAACTCCCACAGCTGAGTTCAACATAGGGCATACAAGCAAAATGGAACAGCAACTTGACTGAAAAGCAGTGGCCCAGGCTCAGTCAGCCTGTATATAGAGTGGGATTATTATGATGATTAGCGCAAGTGGAAATGGATAACCCTCTTTCTGTTTTTGTGACACATCTGTAGATCATCCTCCATTTAAAGCTGTTACTTGCTATATAACTGGGAAATATAAAAACAAATATCTGCATTCCAGAGAGGTGCAAACCCAGAAGAGGACATTTTAATCTGTAGTGCAAGGGGGAGGGCTATAGCAAGTAAAAAGAGGTAATAGGTAAAAGATATACGTATATACAAAAATACCTAAAAAACAAACAAACAAACAAACAAACAAAGAAACAAAAATCTTTGCCTTTTATGTAGACTAAATTCAGCTGTAAGGAATCCATCCTCCCTAATCTCTGCAGATACTGGTCCATCCATCCCTGAGGAGAACTTAGCATTACATTATAGCAGTGTTAACTTCTTCTCACAATCTGGCACTAATACTGTTAAAAGGATAATATCTGATAATGCTCATCTTTTATCTAGATATTCTGCCCAAGTACATGTGTAGGCAGTCTATTTCAGAAAATGTTTCTTTTCCTTCTACTAACCCCATCATTTATCTGACTAAAATCTGTTTCCCTGCACGGATATCCTACAGGATCAACCCCTAAAATGCTGACAATAATTTCAGTGAATGACTGTAATTAAATCACTCAGAAACAATTACTTTGCAGACTTTGATGTGCTATCTTGAACCACCTGAACATTACTATTCTGCTTAAATTTACTTACACACTGTTGTACTGTGTATTATTTACACTGCCTAAAATTTTCCTCATCAACTTCATTCAGTCATCTATGAAGGCTGCTTTGAAAGTAATATCTCCTATTTTATTATGTTAGACCACAACATCAGAGGCAGATGTTCATGGGATGACAGTAGATGTTGAACGTTCCCACCTACCAGTATTCCACTACATTTTGTTGCTGTGTGACAGATGGCAACGGAAGGGCAGTCTGACAAAATGGCATCTGACACGGAAGTGCATATGGAGCACAGGTGTGGAATTGAATTCCCCCATGTGGAAGAAATGGCACCCAATGACCCTTACCAAATATTTTTGGAGTCCAAACAGTGAATGTGAGTTCAGTGAAGTGGTGGATGGTGCGTATCAGCAGTTGCAACAGTGACATGAAACATAAGCCAAGTTCTGGATGGCCATGCACAGCTGTCACACCACAAAATGAAGAGGGTCTGAATCACCTCATCTATGCAAACCGACAGATTACAACCAAAGAACTTCTTATGGAGCTGAATATTGACTAATATATTGGAAACGATGGTGGAAACCTTGCAATATTGCAAAGTTTATGTCAGGTGGGTCCCATGAATGTTCACAAAGGAGCAGAACCTGGATCATATCATTATTGGTGACTAAACACGATGTCACCTCTATGAACTGGAGTCAAAATGGCAGTGTGGGGTGTAGCAACATGTGAATTCTTCATTGAAGAAAAGTTCAGGACACAGTTCTCAGTTCATGAGGTAACATGCATGGTAAAGCCATATTCAGAACAGATAACCTTCCTGGATTTTCTGGAACCTGGGTTAAGCATCAACTCTGATCACTACATCATGATGCTGACTAAGCTGAAGGTTTGAAATTCCAAAGTCAGGCCTGAGAAGAAGACAACATTGCTCTTGCAGTACAATAATACCGGGCCCCAGTGTGAAGAGTGTAGAGCACATTGTCAGTCTTGGCTGGACTGTTGTACAACACATAGAGCATATAGTCTGGATTCGGTGTGCCTTCCATTTTCCATCTGAGACAATGAAAGACTGCATGGGCAACAGTATTCTAGGAATGAAGCCATCATCAAAGCTGTGAAACAGTGGGCAATCTCCGCTGGTGCTGATTTTTACAAGTGTGGCTTTCAGGCTTGTGTTCATTGCTGGCAAAAATGCATTGCTAATGGTGACTGTGTTGAAAAATAGTCTTCTGTAGCTGAAAATTTGTTCTGTCAAATAGTACTGTCTTCTTTGTGTCTGTTGCAGCTTCCATGGAAATAAATAGGGGGCATTACTTTTGGAGCAACTTACATACTCCTGCTGACAAAAAGCTTATTCAAACCCAGGCTTATTCAAACCCAGGAATAACCGTTTACGTTACACAGTATTATTCATCAGCAATCTGGGAATAAGTTTTGCCAACTTTTGTTGATTTAACTTCCGACATCAACTCAACCAAAATGTTACACTGCTTGTAAGAATCTAAGGAATTGATACTGCTCCCTATTGTCAGAAGACCTGAGTACTTCATACAAAAACAATAAAAAACAATATGATGCTTTAAGAATTCTTGTGCATTTTCTCAGCCATCAGTAAAGTCTTACGGTTACTAAAAAGGAGAAAGCTCTGACCTCTAAGCTCTTGTAAAACTCTTTTAAACTGCAACAGGGAAGATTTAGGTTAGATATTAGGAGGAAGTTTTTCACTCAGAGGGTGGTGAAGCACTGAAACAGGTTGCCCAAGAAGGTTGTGGATGCCCAATCCCTGCAGACATCCAAGGCCAGGCTGGTTGTGGCTCTGGGCAGCCTGGTCTGGTGGTTGGTGACCCTATGTGTGGCAGGGAGGTTGAATCTAAGTGATCTTTGAGGTCCTTTTCAACCCAGGTCATTCTATGATTCTATGATCATAGGAAAAAAATGGCAAGTTGGTCCCCAGATAAAACAGCTGTACATAATGAACACACATGTCAGCCTAGCAACTAAGAGGTAAATTCTAAGAACTGTTATACAACTCTCTGAAGAATAATTGGACTTTGCTATGAGTACTTCACAAAATACACAAAAAATTTTTACTATAAAATAAAAATAGTCCCCTAACAGTTAGGATGAGTATTCGTCTTCTGCTCTATGAGTAATAGATAGAAGAGAAAAGTAACAAGCAGAAAACCTAAGATTTCTGAAGCCACAAATCAACTCTCTCTTTTTTCTCCTCAGCATTCTGACTCCAATTGTAACCTGAAGAAGCGAGTAAACTCCGTAACATCTCAGGCAGATCAGTCTCCTGAAGCAAGCATAATATCAAACAGTGCATCCCAGTGTCAACCTGTGTCTGCTCCTCCACCAGCCCCCCCAGCACCACCACCAGTTGGAGGCACAAGTAAAATAGACCAATATTCTAGGATCCTCTTTCCAGTGGCGTTTGCGGGATTCAACCTGGTATACTGGGTTGTCTACCTTTCAAAAGACACTATGGAAGTGAGTATAGAAATTTCAGAATAATAATGATACGCTTGTAATGTATAAATGTAACATGTTTAGTTTGCCAGTATTATTTAAATCGTTCATTTGCTGATGCAACTTCAGTTGATCAGTACTTTCTAAGTAAAGTTTATATTACCTTTCTCTAAAAAAGAACAGTCACTTCCACTAAAATGTAGAAAGCCTATTCGAAAGTGAGAAATGTAAACCCTTCTATACTATGACAGAACACAGAACGAGGAAAATTATGCAAGACGATGTATGACACCATTCTCAGCAACACATCAATCTTAAATCTCCCATTTTTTCATCTTCCTGTCTGCAACAGGGAATGGTAAAATTAACTGTTGCAACAATGCAGCAAGAGATTAATATCAAAAGGAAAACATTAATATCTGCTAAGATATTAAGACAGTTGCAACATGCAATTTGTGAATTCAGAGTCCTTGTTTTTACATTTTTTAAAACCAATTTTTCCTCTTTCTCCTTATAATGGAACCATTTTATGCCAATAAAGCTGCTAAATTCCTTGCTTAAGCTTGTCTGAATCTAGCTGAGAATTACTGAGTCTTCAGATATCTGTGAAGTGTAGAAAAGTTGTGTATCCTGAAGACTGAGCATTTCTGGTACAGTCACTGATTAGCTTGTGCTTTCAAGCAGTTATTAAACTTCTAGTCTTTAATGTTTTAATTCTTCATTTTTTCATTTTTGTCTAAACACAACTAATGGGGCCCCATCTCTTTGTTGAAAAACGTATATTCATTTGCTTTGTTTGTTGCCATAGAGTTTTTGAATCTCAGTGTACACTGCAGTCAAAATGACTGGTACACTTAGCTTTATTTAGGACAGCTACAGAGATAATGATGGCAATCGGACGGTACTGAAAGCACAAAGTCCCTGTATCAATAATAACAGGGGCTAGCAATCTGATATAAGCAGTGTGCAAGTTTAACATTCATTTCCTAAACTAGAGGTAAAGAAGGCCAAGGGAAATCTCTTGGACAGCCAGAAGATACTGCAGTTCAAAGTAACAAGATGGTGCTGATCAGCTAATGGATGGCATCTCGACACTACTTGAAGCAGAGGCTACTAGCCCCTAATTTCACTGATTTTTGCTACTAGTGTGATTTGGAAAATGCTATCTCTCTAAGAGGGACTGTGCTGCCAAGCAGCTTATGTGAAATCAGGAGGGCAGGAAGATAGGAGGCACTGTCTCTTGCAAATGTTCCTGCAGATGTCTCTCTCAAGAGGTCACAGCTGCTACCTCCTGGCCACTCAAAATCTGTCCAATGCTAAATTTAGTATTTGTGCCAGAGATACTGATCCTGCTATTAAAACATTGACTAAGTGTGCACATTACTTATATCAATCAGAGAAGGAAAATATAATAAAGCTCTCGTATATTCATTACAGCTTCTGTTTAGAGGCCAGCTTCTTAGCTTGTGTAGCTTCCATAACCTCAGTGATTTCCTTCAACCATTTTGGATATAGAAATGCCTGGAACATAGTTGCCATTTTCCCTTGTTAGCGATGAAATATTTATATTTACCTTGTATATTAATAGTTATACCAGAACTAGGCTTCTAAAAGACCTCAGAGAACTAAGACCTACAGCTGAATGTAGATACTTCTACAATCCCACTTTCACAAGCTCACTAACCTGCTCAGAAATGCAATGACTCTTATAGAATGACAGAAATCCAGCAACAAGATTTAGAGAACAGAACAGTATTAACAGCTAGGGTGATTTAAGTGGTGAAGAATTAAACAGTTACATAAACCATCGCTCAAGTTCTTCATGAATTACATTTTCCTGTTACTGTGCTCAGCTGTAACTGATATAATCATGATATACCTTGGTAAGTTTTTAATTTGATGCACTTTATCCTTTTACCAGTTCTTACTTTCATGGAAAACCAAGATTGTTTTTGCTTAAAAAAAAAACAAAAAAAAAAAAACAAACAAACCAACTTCTAAAAAAGTAAGCCTTTCTATTCAAACAGAGGAGAAAAGTTAGGTGAGTGAACCATGGCATTCTTAAAAGCCACTCGAACTCCAGTCACAGTCTCAAGCCAAAAAGATTAGTATTGATAAGGTATTACTCAGTTATGAAATATGACTCTTTGAGAAGAGTGTATTTTGTGAAATATTTCAGGTATACTAGCAATTTTTTCTTTTTGAGTCACTAATTAGAGCTCATTTGGCTTCTGTTTAAAAAACAAATAGAAAAATATCGAATCAGTTCACCAAAATAAACAAATTTCCTGTGCAGAAATATTGACAGATGTTTAATAATGGCAGCAGGGCTGTCCCATTTATTATATGAAAAATTAAAGCATTAAAATTACTCTAAGAGGAATTACTACTCCCTGACTACATAAGGTCAGTTTGTAATTAATTTGTATGAAAGGTTTAAGGATGTGACATCCATGGAAAATGAAATACACATGTTTCTATGGCATGTGTTTCTCTGTATCTGCCATCCAGAGAAAGCTCTACATAGGAACAAGCAATACATATTTGTCCAGATTATCCAAATAGCGAAGCTCCTGAAGGGAGAAAAAAAACCAAACAGTCCAGCAATAAAGGAAGAAGCTATTCTTTTTATTTTGTCACACATACACTTTTTTACTATTTATTTCTTAAATCTTGATTGGTCTTAGAGCTGAACACTAGTTTATAACAGTGATTTTGACAGGCGAATTGCATGCTTGCTCTATTTTAATAATTTTAAAACATACCTGAATTAGAATGTAAGGCATGTCCTTTTAATTATAAGTCTTGGTCTGTTTGTCACGTCATTCATAATGCATGCACTGTTCTTGCATCTCCTTACATGTATCCTTCCTAAAGTAACCTGTCCCAATGTTTTATATTCATCATACTATGTTACAGTTTTTAACGTAATAAAACACAGAATGACGTCTGTGTTCAGCTCATGATGTTAAAGCTTTAATGATAAACAACAGAAAAACAGGCAGAGAGGCCAGCTTTTATGACTGGGGACAGAAGGTAAAATGGAATTGAATGTGGTAAATGTGCTGATTCCCAGACAAAAGCTGAACACACAGAGCACAGTATCATGGCAGAAAATCAGTTATGTAGCAGGTTGAAGATGAAATACCAGTGATGAACGGTCAAGTGGGAAGAAAGAAGGACAGACAAACAAGAGCTTGTGAAGTACCTAATGCAAATTATGCGTTATGCTTCAGTTTGAACACTAGAAAAATGACGTTCAGTAGGAAGCAGTCATTACTATATGTACGTACAATTAAGCTTTGATGATACAGTTAACGAGCATCAGATTCTGAGAAGATTCTCCCTTATAATGTAGTTCTTTTTTAAACCTGTTGAGACAGCCACAAGTCAGGCGATGTTGTTGGTTACTTACACTGTTGACAAATGACAGCTTAAACTTCTCTCTTAAATCTTCCTCCAGTTTTTTGAACCTACTGCAATGCACCTCCGAAACAATCATCAGACCAACTGAAGAACAGCAGTGCTTAAAAGAAATCACTGAAGGTCTTCTGGAGTTAAAATAACTTCAAAGGAAACAAGCGCTCTCAGTTTTCAAACACTGAGCACTCATACTGGATATCACCTGGAAACAAACACTGGACAAATAAAAAAAGATTGAAACTGCACAGAGTTCCAACAAAATTTTGATTTCTTACGGTGATTCTAATATAGAATTTATTGTTAAATTATTTCGTTCAGTGGTCAAAGAAAACATTTGTATTTCTTGTAGTTCTGTTACAAATAATTGAATGTTTACATTGATACAAAATATCAATAATAGAATTATTTCTCCTAAATGCAGTGAGGATTACTCAAGGAAACCACATTCAGAACTCATATGAATTAGCATTCTTTCACTGAAATGCAAGGACCCACACTAATGTGCAGTCAAAATTGGCCCCAAAATAATGCTAAAAAAAATCCCATGAAAGGGATTTGAAGGCCCATGGCATTGTTGTAACATTTTCATAGATCAGATGAATGATGAATCCTGGTTTTCTGTAATTTATCTTAATTTCCTTTAATCTGAGGCAATTTTTATGGGGGGAAAAAATAAAAGGAACAAAATAGAAAGGATTGGTTATGTATTTTAGCTGATTAGTTACACTATTTTTTTTGTTGTTGTTGTTGAGAGTGACCAAGGTAGTTTACAATCTAATTACAAACAATTTCTGGGCAGCAACATCTGGAAGTACAGCACCGATGCCAGAAAGTTTTCATGGTCAAAAGCTGAACGGATGGAAAGATGCAGCTACACATCAAGTGCAAGAAAGCCTTGATAGCTGATTAGGGAACAAGTTCTGTTTTGTCAGCTGATTCTTTGGACCTGCACATAGCTGACTTCCTACAACTTCTTCCAGAGGCACAATATTGCCAGCAAATTCAGAACTGAAAGGCAGTATGGATTTTATTTCTCACTCTCAACAAAAGCTGTCACATTTATTTGGTTTATCGTCCATCTCCACAGTCCTTCTTAATTACATCATTAGGAAATATATGCCTCATCAAATCAAATTCAAGCCACCTTTGTTTATACCTTTGCAGGTATAATGTACACTGGTGGGAATCAAAAGCACACACATCTTGGATGTGGCCAAATAGAAATTGAAGTATACTGTCCTAAAATTATTTGAAGTGTAATATGAAATGCTGCATTGATTTTAAAAAGTCAAGGTCTTTTGTCTAAGTAAATATCTTAGTCACTGAAAAAGTACTTAGGGGTTGGTCAATGAACCCCAATAAATTGTTAAGCACTCTGCTGGCTTCACTGACACTAGAATAATTGTAACTACCAGATGAGCTACTGTGTAATCAGTGAATATCAATATACAGATGTTATAATTAAGAAATATACAGGAAAGTTAGGCTAAACAGGTCATCGTGCTAAAAAAGAACTGATGGAAACCTTACCCTTGTCCTGGGCTCACTGAAAAGACTCCGAGAGGAGCGATCTCCAAAACAGATCCTACCCCGCTGGTAGACAGCTCTTAAATGGGATCTAGGAGAGGTGCAGACAGGCTCCACACTTTCTGGTAGCACAGGAGAATTGTCTTCACCTGTGCTCCCAGGCCTGACTCATTGCTCACCTCAGGTGGTCAATAAGAGGTTCAGGCCGTGATTCAGCAGTTCTCATACAGCTAGCTAGCTCCAACTGTTTTTTCTCATGTTTCAAAAGAAGGATGTAGCTTTTATTAGTGTAGTAGCTGCACTGAACACATGAAATCACTTTTCTTCACGTTGTATGACTTAGTTGCAGACAATTTAAGTAGACTTGCATCAGTAATAACTCCTGTCTGCACAGAGATGTCATGTTTGTAATTTGTTTTTTCCTGACTGGCAACAGGCTAATACACTTGCATATTTTCAAGTGCTCTAAATTCTGCCTTCACTTTGCTTTGAAACCAAAATTGCTCACGTCTTTCACCTTTTTAAACTATATATTTTTTTCAAATTGAACTGTGATCATTACAAAAGATCATATTTTATAATTTGTAAATACATTCACAAAAAGCAAATTGTGCTGTTCAGACTTAGAGGTTATTCTTTTTGATTTAACCATATTCATTCTTGCTCTGCAGACTAATTTTCTATTTTGAATATACCAGACTGTAAAAGTTTTCAGAATGCTTTAGAATTGGTTTTTGCACAAAAGTGGAAATGTTAGGGGGAAAGCAAGTTACACTGAAAAACCTCAGATTTATATTGGATATTCTTCGCTCAAAAGAAATTTAGATATGAATTTTACAGCAAATGCAGAATTATTAAACAGTCAGTATTCTGTTGGAGCGTAGTACTTTAACATACAAAATAAGGATAATTTTCTAATTGTGAAGTCCTATTGTCACCAGCTTTTAAAAACCAGAGTTTTTAATGCGGACAAGATATGTAAGGGTTTGTTCTGCCCAGCTGTTTGAATAGTAGGAAGGGTCGATGTATTTATCCTATTAAATACTTTGTTCAGAGTTCATATTCAATCACATTCAGCATCAATAATGCTCATAATGTCAAGTTGTATATTGGAATATATGAAAACTAATGTCAGTTCTTAAAAATCCTGGTTATGGTAAAAATAACCAAAAAAGATATGCAGTAAAAAGAGCAGATAGTGGTAAATGTGTACATATATATACATATATATACACACATATACAAAGAACATATTTATTTCTCTATTTAGTGTAAGTTAAAGGAAATTAAGGGATTTTTTTTCCCATTACTTTTGACTGCCTTGCAATAGGAAGAGCAGAAACTAAAGTTTCTGTAAAATGGCACTTTTTACTGTGGGAAACAGGACATTGTGTGGGAGAAGGTAAGCAATTACCTTGCGCTGTCACACAGTGGCAATGTATTATTCACCACTGTCCTAACTTCGTACCCATCCCAGTAGAAAGGATGCGTTGGTTTTAGCTCACAAACCTGCAAAATTGTCAGAATGTGGCTTAAATTTATGTTTCATATGTTCTGCTTGAACCGAAATGTGAGAAACACAAGAACTAAGAACACAGTAACAGAGTTATGTCATACAAAATTAGAAACCTCAACTAGGTAATAATCTTTCATATCATTGTGGGTTTTTCTGTCTTCCTCTACATTTTTCATAATTTCAAAACCAGATGAAAATTCAGAGATTTAATGTCTAGAAACTATGCAATGGCACACCAAGTCATCCACTGCTGTGCTCAAAGACTAGCCATCACCAGAACTAGCTTTCACCAGCTGGGATAAATCCAAGCATTAATGAAGCATAGATGTAACATGAATGTCCTCAATAGGCTTTTCTTATCAAGTACTGTCAAGTGTTTTGATATTTTGATACATCCTGTCAATCTACCAGCTCAATGTCTTTCTCTTGTACATAGTATACAAAAATCAGAGGAGATTTTATTGCTGCTTAGTTATTACAGTCTTATTTTCTCTTCCAATTCATGAAAAGAACGCTCTCCATTTGCTTATTTGCTTTCTTTATAAAAGTAATTATTGCAGGATTCACCTCTTATCAGTAAACGAAGCATTTCAACTCTCTGCATAAATGTTGTCTATCTGTGAAGACTGAAGTTCTTTATCAGAATGAGTAGAACCTTGGGCAGTAAACTACTCCATTCTCCAACACTTCATCAAAATCATTACTCAGCCGTGGCTGAGTGGTGCTTGTGTACAAAGAATAAATATCCATAGATTTTTTTCAGAAAGTGGTTTTATACAAGTCATGGTCACTGAGGGTCAGCAAAGTGTGTTGGAAGTAACAGTTACTGATAAAGCATGAATTCAGATGTGTTTTCTGGCATGCAAGCTGTAAAACAAGACAAATAGAGGAATCCAAAGAAACTTAAAGTACCCTTGCAATTGTAAAAATAAGAGTCAATCACAGCTGAGGAAAAACCCTAATCCTGTGTATTTAATGTTGTATGAAAGTAGGACAACATGGCAAAACTTTGTAACACAAAGAAACAGGCACTTCAACTAAATCAGAATGCATTTGGATTCTATCATGTCAAAGAGGTCTTTAGTTCACAGAATCATCATCTTACCTCAGTCATGACTATTTTTCACTTTATAAATAAGAGTAATTTTTAATTGTTTTAAGGTACTAAATTCTTTACATGCCTTAAGGAGCAAATATCTTTAGGCTGTATATAATTACATATTCAACACTATTGCAAAGGCTGTTCTCCTCCCTTACCCCCAAAACACCTGCTTTGTTTATGTTTTCATAGAGCAGACAGAAATATTTTGTAATTTATGACTAAATAAAACTAGCAATCTAACACTTTACTTAAATACTTATGCCTACTCTTAATGTACATTAAATAAGCCGCATTACCATAACTGAATGGCAGCTTTACTTTAGTGAAAATTAGGAAATTGCTACTGTTAGAAGATGACATTTCTAAGGGCTATAAAAGTCTGTGTTTATTTAACATACCTGGAAACCTAATGCCCCGTGAGGGGAATTGTTAGAAGATTAAAAATCAGGTTCTTAGCAAAGAAGCCAAAGGTTGTACCTCCTTGTAAAACAAATAATAGTAAGAGACAATACTGAAACTCTAACTATGCTGCTTTTATCCTCATCCTGACCACTGACTGAACCAATCACTATTTAAGTCAGTTAAGAGCATTTGCAGTCTGTTTGGGAAAATCATACTGGAGAATCGCAAAGTTCCTTAGACTACTTTGTGAGAAGGACTTGAATGCCATGATGTAACAGAATGGGAATGATCAGAAACAGCTTTTTTAAATAGTGTGAATCTGACAAGGTGGACAGAGGCTTGCTGACAGACGTCAGCATACATGCGTCTCACAGATGGAGTCAGGCATCTTGTAGCACTAACTGAATGATTTTCAGGTGGACTTCATGGAGATATGAAAAAGCAGTAACTGCGAGTTGCTGCAGGTGAAGGAACTTTTGGACAATGCTCTCAGACACAGGATCTGATTTTTGGGTAGTGCTCTGTAGACTCAGGAGCTGGACTCCATAGTCCTTGTGGCTTCCTTCCAACTCAGGATATTCTATGATCGCATAAAGCTATTACAAAAAATTACCTAAATCCATTTACCATGGACTGAGATGCCTAAAAAGCAATGCCTACAAATATCAGTAATTACATGTATTAAGGCAAATAAAAGCTATAGTCAGGAATGCCTGCTAATATAGATTACTTTTTTTAAATTAAGGAATTAAACCCCAAAAGACCAAACCCGTCTCTCTGTACCCTATGAAGTCTCTACATGAGAATATTGTAGCAGTGAATAAAGGACAAAAAACACTCAGGGGTGCAGGAAATCAGAAGACATAAAAAACAGATATGTTTAGAAAGCTCTGTATACAATGTACCTATTAATATACCTCTATGCTGCACACACAGAAATATATTCTCTATTAGAAAATGACTTTCTACAGTAGAGATCAGTTCATTAACAGCTCTTTACAGAGCAGTCACAAGAGTATTAGTGTGTGCTTGAAATAAATTAAAACTATTGGATAAAAGTGCTCTATTCACCAATAAGCAAACAAAGGTAAGCAAGTTTAATTCCAGCTGTACTAGAAGTTAAGACTCACAAGACTACAACATTCCATCTTAATTTTAAAATTAGAAAGGAATTTGTTTGCTCACAAGGTATTATTACATTGGGGGCTGATCAAGCAGTCATGACTATAAGTGAGCACCTTAATGGCTGAAGTCATCAGGAAAACATTCAGGTCAGTGATGCGTAAGGCTTCCTCTAAGAGATCCATTTAAAGGTGAGGTAATCTGCTGCCCAGTCCTCACCTGGAGTACTGTGCCCAGATGTGGGATCCTCAGTACAGGAGAGACATTAATCTATTGGAGTTTGTCCAAAGGAGGGCCACAGAAATGATCCAAGGGATGGAACCCCTACAGTGACAGGCTCTCCAACTCAAGCAATTCTGTGATGATCTCAAAACATCTCCCATGATACACTAACAAGGAAAATAAGTTCCCAGAGACACCAGATTGCAATGTAAATCTGCTCTGATTTTATTACTAAAAAGAGAAGACAGGATTTTGTTACATATTTCCACAGGCAGTTTGGTCACCAAGATTATTCAAATTCGTGTAATCCACAGTGGTCTCTAAGGCACTCTGCTAGTAATAGATTAATGAAGACCACATTCAGTATTTGAGCCCTTCTGCTTTTCGGTGACACTACTCACATTGCCCTGAGGGCTGAACAGGTGGCAAAGGTCTTGCTGCAGTTGCAGGAAAATCCTGGACCTAGTGATTTTGCTCAGGTGTTGAAGGACAGTGGGTCTTCCAGGTCATTCACATCACTAAACACCACAGAATAAATAACAATTCAACTTGAGCCCGATCTGAGTACTTGCTACTAAATGTACTTTATCTGATACGTCAGGATCCGGGAGAACAAAAACATCATGTGAGAATAGCATCAAAGAATTTGAATATGGGAAGTTCCTGAGATTTGGGAGTCTCTCTGAGATCCTTTCTGATATCATGGCATACATTGACAAAACCCACAAAACGCATAAGGCAAACAGTACTCAATTCAGTTCAACTCTTTTAGATGATTTAAAACAAAACAAAAACAACAACAAAAACCACTTCTGAAGCCTTAGAGAATGTTAGTGAACTGTTTTCCTCAGTCAGTGCTCATATTGTTCTGCTTACATCTCTAGATAATTAAATAAAAACTTGATAGATTGAGGTCAATAAATATTAATCTGTAGTGACACCAAATTAAGTCATCCCTACTTAAGCTGTTATTAATACAAACATTTTCCTAGGATGAAACACGGATTTATCTGTCTTGGAACAGGGTGCTTATTTCTGCAGCGTGTCCCACTCCAAGGCCCAGTTCACACCTATAAAAGATCCTGCCTCCCCTTCTGCAAGATGTTGGTGAACATAAATTAACACAGAACATTCATACAAGTTATTCTGCGATTTTATTAAAGCCAAAACATTATTTTTCTTCATTTTGATACTTTTGACTAGAGTGTTTTAGGCTTGGGTCTAAACTACATCCTTGCTCCTACAGCACCTTCCCTAAAGAAAACAATATTTTCTATGAAATAAATAAACAAAGTTTACTGTGGACTAAGTTTCGCTTGGTGAAGAGAACCATTTTCCACTGATAAACTGTTTCAACAGAAATTAACCAAAATTCCATTATCTGTAATGTAGACCCAATGAAAGAGAGGTGGGAAATAAAAGGCATGATATTCAACAAAGTTGTTTCTTCCCTAACGACTGCACGAAGCCCAATTAGTTACAACACAAAACTTGACAAGGACACTAACCCTGGAATATCCCTGGGCATTTATTCATATTATATCATTTATATCATAGTGCTGAGCTACCTGTTGCTTGGTAAAGCACTGCATGAGTCCCCATGTACCAGAGCTGTGCACTGTCTGCAGTCCAAAAACACACACGTCCTTCAGGAGAAGAGCACACATGTAGAGGATCATGGCACCTCTCCCAGTACTGCTCAAGACATGGGTAGAAAGCATGGGAGAGGCTTTTGGAAAGAGCTCAAAATGACTAAAGGAAGAATGGTGAAAGTATGGTCTGCTTTTTTTTTAGAAAAGCAGACTTCAAGCTACTCAATGGATTGCTGGCCAAGATCCCCTGGCGCGCTGCCCTCAAAGACAAGGATGTTGAGGAGAGCTGGCGGCTCTTCAAAGATGCCCTCCTGGAAGCACAAGAGGTCTCCATTCCTCTGAATAAGAAAGTGGGCAGGCGAGGTAGGAAACCGGCATGGCTCAGCAAGGACCTGCTGAGAGAACTGAGGGCGAAGAAAGGGGTGTACAAGCTCTGGAAACAAGGCTGTGTCACCTGGGAAGAGTACAGGAATGCCGTCCAGACTTGCAGACGTGGGATCAGGGAAGCCAAGGCGCAGGCAGAACTGAACTTGGCAAGGGACGTGAAAAACAATAAGAAAACCTTCTACAGGTACATTGCCCACAAGAGACAGGCCAAAACGGGCGTACCTACTTTGGTAAATTTAAAAGGAGAACTGGCTTCAACAGATGAAGAGAAAGCTGAGGTGCTGAATGAGTTCTTCACCTCGGTCTTCACTGGTGGCCAGGATTCTAGTCTTTTTCATGTCCCTGAACCCTGCATCCCCGAACCTCTATGTGGGGACCAAGGAGGTAAATCCCTCCCCACTGTAAGGGCAGAGCAAGTCCGAGAGTGCCTCCTTAGACTGAATGAATACAGGTCTATGGGGCCGGATGGCGTGCATCCCAGGGTCCTGAAGGAGCTGGCTGAGGTGGTTGCCGAGCCGCTCTCCATCATGTTTGAGAAGTCGTGGCTGTCAGGTGAGGTCCCGAACGACTGGAGGAAGGGTCACGTCACTCCCATATACAAGAAGGGGAGCAGGGAGGACCCGGGGAACTACAGGCCGGTGAGTCTCACCTCCGTGCCTGGGAAGATCATGGAACAGATCCTCCTGGACAACATGCTCGGTCACATAAAGAATGAGCATGTGATCCGAGACAGCCAGCACGGCTTCACCAAAGGAAGGTCATGCCTAACTAATCTTGTGGCCTTCTATGATGGAGTGACGGCATTGGTGGACGAAGGGAAGGCGACCGATGTCATTTACCTGGACCTGAGCAAGGCCTTTGACATGGTCCCCCACCACATCCTCATCTCCAAATTGGAGGGAAGTGGATTTGATGGGTGGACGACCCAATGGATAAGCAATTGGTTGAAAGGCCGCAGACAGAGGGTGGTGGTCAATGGCTCTATGTCCAGGTGGAGGCCGGTAACAAGTGGTGTCCCCCAAGGGTCTGTCTTGGGACCGGTGCTCTTTAACATCTTTATCAATGACATCGATGAGGGAATTGAGTGCACCCTCAGCAAGTTTGCTGACGACACCAAGCTGAGTGGTGCGGTTGATACGGTGGAAGGAAGGGATGCCATTCAGAGGGACCTCGACAGGCTGGAGGGCTGGGCTCGGGTGAACCTAATGAGGTTCAACACGGCAAAGTGCAAGGTTTTGCATTTGGGCCGGAAGAACCCCAGGCACCTGTACAGGCTGGGAGGAGTGGTCCTTGAGAGCAGCTCGGCAGAGAAGGACCTGGGGGTCCTGATGGACGAGAGACTGAACATGAGCCAGCAGTGCGCTCTGGCAGCTCGAAAGGCAAATGGGATCCTGGGCTCCATCAGGAGAGGGGTGGCCAGCAGGGACAGGGAGGTGATTGTCCCTCTCTACTCGGCTCTTGTGAGGCCCCATCTGGAGTACTGTGTCCAGGTGTGGAGCCCTCAGTACAAGAAAGACATAGAGATTTTGGAAAGGGTCCAGAAGAGGGTGACTAAGATGATCAGGGGGCTGGAGCACCTCCCCTATGGGGACAGGCTGAGGGAGTTGGGCTTGTTCAGCCTGGAGAAGAGAAGGCTGCGGGGTGACCTCATTGCAGCCTATCAATACCTGAAGCAACCTACACCCAGGAGGGGAGTAAACTCTTCAAAAGGGCTGACAACAGCAGGACTAGGGGAAATGGATCCAAGTTGAAGGAGGGAAGATTTAGGTTGGATGTTAGGGGTAAATTCTTTACAAGGAGAGTGGTTCGGCCCTGGAACGGGCTGCCCAGGGAGGTTGTGGATGCCCCGTCCTTGGACGTGTTCAAGGTCAGGTTGGACGGGGTCCTGGGCAACCTGATCTGAATGTGTATGTTTGGTGGCCCTGCTAGGCAGGGGGGTTGGAACTACATGATCCTTGAGGTCCCTTCCAACCCGGGTGATTCTGTGATTCTGTGGTGAACCTGGCAGCAATTTGATCAGGTTGTTCTAAGAATAAAAAAGAGCTGGTGCAGATAATCATATAAAATAGTAAGAATTATGACAGGATCTCAGAGAATGTTTGTAGCCTGACTTACACGACCAAAGACCTCTTGACTCATGCTCCCTGCAGCAGGGTGAGTGCTCTGCTAAGGATGACAAGTGGCTGCTGTTGGGGGCATGAGGGGCACATGGCCACAGCTCTCTGCCGGGCAGGAGACAGCCCTGATTGCTGCAGTCACCTTGCCCCTGTGTGCCTGAAAGATTCCTCTTGCTTGGAAGGCCACTGAGGTGTCCAGTCCTGCAAAACCAATTGGTTCTTGTGTCCTTCAGTTGCTGAATGTCACAACTGATTTCTTTCCTTGATCATTAAATTAAAAACAAAAAGCAGATTCTGCTTTAAACATGTTATGTTGGGTTATGGCAGATGCATATTGCTGTGGCTTTTATAACAAGCCTGTGGCCATCACCTGCTATCACCCGCTCAAGACCGTGACAGGCAATCTCTCAGCATTTCTCACTTCTGTACAATATGGTTTTCAAAAACTCATTCTCATGTTTTCAAACGGCATTCACAGTATTTTCTTCCAAAACATGAAGGCTGTTCTCTTTCATCCCTCTAAAACTTGAACTTGCTCTACATAACTACTTCATCCTTTTTCCACATTAAAATAATAATAATAGAAATATTTCTACATATGGTTGAACTATACAAATCACTATTTTATAAGATTTTTGCCAACTGTCAAATACACTATTTGTGAACAGATTTTTGTTAATGCTGAACCAGCACTAGAAATAGTAAAATAACGTGCACTGAGTAGTTTTACCATGCCTTTTATTTTTATAAAATGAAATGACTTGGGAGTGCATTATTTTTTTAATCCAATATACTGGGTTCATTTTAGGGCCAGAGTACTCCTGTTACAACATGCTTTCATAACGGCATTGCCACGAGGAGCCTTGAAGAACATCTCCTGGTGGCTATTCTAAAAGTAGAAGATTGTTCCAGAGTTCTGTGCCATCCATATAGCAAACGATGGCCCCATGCCTAAATCTCGCAGTGCTTTTTGGTTGCACTATTCACAGTCAAAACTCTATTTTTCTATAAAAATTACTGGGGTGTCTTTACAAAAACGCGACAATTCACAATGTCAAAATAAGTTAATTACTCTTAGATCTTAAACAGCTTTTATTATCTTACGTACTATTTAATATCCACTTGCAATCAAAACTATTAACATGGTTTTAATAGTATATATTTATCATATGATGAGAGGTTTATATCCAGTTTAGAATGGACAGCTGCAGAAAGAACAATTTATCACTTTAGCACTATTTAACTATAAGAATATTTTCTGTGGAGAGGGCAAGAGGATCCTTAGCTTTTTATGGCATGTATGGAGAGCATATGTATGCATGTATGATGCAGGAAAAAAAACACTGATTTATTTGAGCTCTGTCATTATCTTTCACAGTTGCTACAGCACACATCTGCCTCTAAAAACTATATCCTATCATACCTATATAGCACCAAAGAGCTTTTTTCCATCAGCACCACTCATCCTGCTTTAACCTGTGTCAGTCCTCCTTCCTACTAGCTTCACCACCTCACAGCAAGCTCTAAACAGGAAACAGGTTCCAATTTTCCACGAAATATAAGGACACCACTTACAAACCCCAAGACACTACAACAGTGTCTGTCTAACTTGTTCATACAAAAGGAGAAGAGGCTGTGAAAGGCACAAAGCGATCGTTTCCAGACAAAGACATTTGCAGCAAGTCAGTATTGACTTTGTTGTGTAACCACACACACACATCCTGGATGATGTGCAAATCACCACTCGTCTTGTGATACTGTATCCATACTAAGAGGGACTTTTCCACAAGAGTTTCCTTTAAGGGCTCATTTCTACCTTTTGACTTCTAAACATTTTTATTAAAATACTTACAATTTTCCTGTAATATATAAACCTTTTACTTACCTTACTGACGCACTTTGGTTCATCTGTCCTTTCAGTATAGGTCAATTAAGTGCTTATAATGCACGTCTTATTGATTACAATGCCAGTTGCTTGCTGGGACCTAGTTTTTCCAGTCAATAACAGCTGGTGCACTTAAGTAATAAAATGATACTAGAGTTGTATTTTGTACTGCATGTGCCAGCTGAGCACACAGATTAATTAACTTCATGACAAAGTAATTAAGCAGAAGATGTAGTGCAAAAAGGAAGTGTTTCCAGTCAAAACAGTTGCACAAGCAAGTATGTTGAGAAACCTCTATAACACCTCATCATGCTACAGCTGGAATAACAACTGATTAAAATTTCCATACAGTGTTCATAGAAATATTTATTAAAAAAACGTGGACTTACCTGAGCTGAATCCATTCAGGAAAAGAGAGCTAAAAGAAAAAAAGAGTATCTAAACAGAGAAAAGATCTGAATGCAAGATGCAGTTTACTGTAAAAAAAGCCTGACTCGTTCTAGGACTCAGAAACATCTGAAAATTTTTAGTACATCAAGATTAACTAGTGTTATTGCCATGGTTGCAGGTTACAGCATGCAGGAGACAGAAACATGTTCAAGGACACTATGAAGCACTGATGGGTCCAAAGCTTAGCTTCAGGCCTGACAACCCACCACCAGTCTTGAGGGGCTCCCATTCAGCCAGCAGATCAGAGAGAAATTGTTTTTAAATAAATAGACCAAGTAAATCTGATGGCTTTTATGACCAACATTTTCTCACTGGAAATGCTTGGAGGAATTTCAGGATAGAATTAGCATTTTCTCTTGCTAAAAACAAAATTGTTTACTTTAGAAAAAGACTTGCATGACTTACTTCTGCAAGCATCACTTTGTGGAAAGTTCAAGTAAACTTTACTTCAAATATCTTCTGTACCTTCATTTGGCATCCATTTTGACAGTTTTTTAACTGGCTACTTGATACTCCAGGAAATACTTGTCACTTTTATCAGTACTTTTGGAGTTGAAGTTGTTATCATAGTTTTTTTGTCTTAACTTTGCAGTTCATAACTAACAAAAGCCAGTTCTAATAAATAACTGACATTCTAATATGAATATGTTTCTTTTCCTTCCTACGCTAAATTAAATGAACTATAACCTTTCTGATTATTGGATACTTTTTAAATGTAAGCATATTTACAGTCAATTCTCTTGGATTGGAAAAGTTATTGGACACATTTTTCCTGCTTCTGTTGGGGAACACCTAAAATATCTCCATATCACTTACAATCTAATAGAAAACTAGCTTCTGCTGCCACTTACCTCTGCTTCTGTATTTCCAAGCAGAAAGAATAAAGGTGGTACATTTTTTTCCAGGTTTGGGGACGTAAGAGAATAAAATCCAGTATTTTTATGTTAATTTCTGGAGTCTTAGTACTGTATAACCAAAGCAGGTGTGAAGCAGATATCACCCTATGCAATGCAAAATGCAAAATAAAAAGCAGGCCAAGTTCAGAAAAAAATAATTTGTCAAAGTCCTGAAGATCACTAGCACTGCAGAGTTGATTATTCAGCTACCTCACATGCTAAACCAACACTGGAGATTTCTTTGGCAGCACTGCTCAGAAATTGCTCTGTCATTTGGAACAAGACAAAGAAAGACAGGTACAAAACACAGGATTTCTAAGCAAATCAGCTTGGATCCAAAATTTACAAGCTGAAGAAAGACTACTATGCAAACTAACTCTCAAGCACTTTTTAAGCATTCTAAGCAGTTTGGGTTATAACATTTTACACTGAATTTTGTGAAAAGCGTTCCTGCTCTCAGCTTCTCATTACTCCCTTGCAAGATTAGCAAAATTTGCAGTTGACTGCTAGAATCTAAAAGCCAGCTCTGAAGTTCTGCTTTAACTAAGAGAAAAAAAGCGCTCACAGAACTCAGGGAACTTCAGCGGGCTTCACTCTGTTAAATACAAAAAATAGTCAAAGGTGCTTGTTAACATAGGCAGGTAATTACAAAAACTCATACATAAGCATACCTTTCAGACTAATTCTCACTTTGTGGGCTTATTAAAACGCTTTTAGGTACAAGACTTGCTAGTAAAGACGTGCAAAGACTGAAGGGTGGGTGAGCAAGTGTTAATTCCATTCATCTGTTCAGAGAATTAACTGCTAGATATTTCAAGGACCAGAAGCAGCACATTATTTTTGTATATTCATCAGTTAATTCTTAAGTAACATAGATAAATGCCACTGTATCCACAGAACAGAGGACTAATTGCTTCAGCATTGTCTAGTCCCATTCATTCATCTCCACAAAGCACAAGAACTCAATATTAAATAAGAACTCAAGTTAGCCATATATTTTATCATGGTGTCTTCAATTGAACAAGCAATAAATTAACATCCTCAAATGCAAATTCTCTGTGGCATTTATTTACTTGTGACTGTAGATGCGCCTGCAATCATCTCTAACCTTCAGTCTTTTCCTCCACCTGATGTAACTTCACCTTTAATTTCTTAAAATGAGGTAAACAAAACAGAATATGATGTTCCTTGAAAGATTAGAGGTATTAAACACAGTAATTTGAGTGTATTGCAATGACAGGTGTCACCAGACAATGCAGTTACATGTAGTATTACCAGTTCATTTTCAATTGTAATTAATGTATTCAGAAAAAGTGTTCCCTGGAAAACCCCCAAAACCACCAATGTTTGCACAAGACTAAAAAGAAAAAAAGAAAGAGAGTCACAAGCAAATTAGTGTTTCTTGTTTAATTTGCTGGGTGATCTCAATATCACTGATTTGTCTCCCTTGGGAATACTCTACCCTAGTTGATATTCAAACAGACTTGTGCTGTTCACACTCTCCTGCCTGGTTTAACCTATCCAAAAGGTACATTTTCCCCAACCACTGGCACACCTGTAGCTGTTGTGAATGAGAACCAATGAGGCCCCTTGCAGAAATGACCTACCCAGAAATGCAAATTGCTATCTACTTTAGAAACAAGAGCTTTTTAGTACATAGAAAATTGGGAAGATTTAGGTCCAAAGTGCCTGACACCTTCTCCTAACATAATTTTAAAAATGCTTTAAAAAATGATTTAAGAATTCAATGTCTTTTTTCTTTCTTTTTTTTTCCTCACTTGCTGAAGAAGTGAATGTTCTTAGGAAAAAAAAAATTCAGAAGACTTTGCAATGATAAGCCACTGCATTTTACATCATTCCTGTGAAGTGATTGCAGGTGTGTTCTTTTTTTTTTTTATTTTGATTTTCTTGATTTGAAGTGGCAGCGTTACCAGCTCAGTGTAACATTCAGCACCAAATACGCTGGAAAATTCTCACTTGTTCATTTTATGTTGCGTATGAACCACTGAGCTGACATAGGACATTCAAAATTACAGACTGCTTTTAAAAATCTCAGCGCAGCTTTCCAAGTGCAGATGAATCAAGATAAAACAAAAATCAGAACTCGTAAGTTTCCTCCTCTGCAACACATCTCATAGTCAGCAATGGAATCACGATATCTACACAAGGAGTTGTACAGTTCAAAATGAATCATATTGCAAAGGGATAAAATCCACCTGCTCTTCTCCTAGCTGGATTTTTCCAACCTATGTTTGCACATTCAGCAAAACTTGATCTCCTATTTCAAACAGGCAAGGACAGCATTCACTGCCTAGATAGATTTGCTCAAATATTCCAAGTACTGAAAAGAACTTATGTACAGTTTCCAACTACAATCCATTTAGAAGTACAGCCACGTGGACACTATTTTCCGCCAGTAAGATGCAGGACATTACCGATCACGCACTAAACCACAATTCAGAATGTTTCTATCTGTTTCCTGGTGTTATCTCACATATCCTTTTGGAAAGTTCATGATCCGTCTGGAATTTCTGGGATTATCCATCATACAGATTGTAGTGATTTTTGTCCTTTTTACACAACTAGTGAAATCATGGCCTGCCTTATTACATGCACATTGCAGCGAAAATCCCCAATATAGTACAAAAATTATCATAGTTCTTGGAGTTCCTATAATATATAAGCACACTAAGAATAATTTGAGTCTCCCAAATCATGCAAGTCAGTGTCAGCAGACATTCTATCTAGTTAAAGACATTGTCAGGAGTCTTTTCATCCCACTTACTCTGCAATTGGTGAACATTCATCCACCTCACTGTGGGTAGAAACACCTCTCACTTTCAGAAGATAGGATATTTTTATGCACACCCTTATATGCAGCTGTTATTAAGATTGCAGTCACATCATTTTTTATTCTAATAGTGGGAGTACATAATCAGTTCAAGTGCTGCACTAGTAAGGAGAATTCAAGATAAATTATAAGTCATAGATAATTACTATTAATAGAAAATTTGCCTCAAGGGGAATGGAGTTATTAGATAAACATCACTGCAGTGCTTAGTAGCTCAGGAGTGGATAAAAGAAAGGAGAAGGAGTTGCTCTGGGATTCCTCCACCCTGTAGTAGTTGAAGGGATTTTTTTTTTTTAGAATCCTTTCTGATCCTAGCCATGATGGATCACAAATTTAGATGTCATTTTAGAAAAACCTTGAGAAACCAGGGAATGGTGCTGTTGTGAAACAGTGAGATATTTGGTGTATTTCCAGGAGACAGAATAGCTCCCCTGTCAAAGCAAAACTTACTCTTACTCTCATACACCTCTCTGCCTCAGCCAGTAGTGGTCAAGTCTCCTTGTTTGGTTACTGCTGAAATTAGTAATCACAAGCAAGTTTGTGTGACCTGTCTGCCAGTTCGTACAGAACTGACTAACTGACCATTGGTTTAAGTTTTATGCACTGAACAGGAAGAAATCTTTCCAAATCTGCCCTCCTTCCTCTCATCCCTGTTTTTATTGCAAAGTTATAATTTTCCTAATGTCAGATACTTGATTCCATGCTATAATCTTCGACCAACTCACATTTCCTCTGACAGTGCTTGAGGAAGGATTACCTTTAAAGTTCGATGGAGCAAAGCCCCACCAAGCCAGCCTGCTCTCAACCTCTAAGTGGCTGGCTGCTCTAGCACACTTGGAGCATGCCTAAGTTGTGAGCAGAGGTCAGAAGACAAATGATTTTGAGGGCCCGAAAAATAAATCAATATCCTACTAACACACACCCTGAAGCATCTCAGGGCTAACAAAGGACAGATTATTAACCTGACATCAAAAGGTTTTGAAATGAATGTCTCCATTATATTGCCCCAACTATAAAAAATTGCTTTTAAATCATTTTATAGAAAGCAATTGGGAAGAGATTACAACAATATTTCTTTTCCTACATTCAACACATCTGCCATTATTATGAATCCTTCCCCACCTTCTGTAACTACACAAAAATAATATTCCCCCCCTTTTTTTTTTTTTTTTTTTTTTTTTTTTTTAAAAAGACCAACCTTACATTGCTTTGTTTGCTTGTTCAGTTGGAGCAGATAGTACAGGATTATATTTAAAATTTCTATTCTTAAAGTAAGGTCTTCTTAAGTTCTGTTCTTAAAATACTTCCAATATTTCTGGCAATGACATCACACTATGATAATTACTTGATAAATTAGCCTGATTTCACACTGCTTTGCAGTCAAAGACTGCAAAGGAAAAATGTTACCTGGCATTTTCTGTTCTGCATGTCCACAGGCAATGTAAGGATATAGAACATTTTTCACAGAAGGTATCCTCAGCTTACAACTATTTCACATTTCACAGAAGGCTGATATACGACCAATTTACAATCTCAGTTCAGCTTGATTTTTGTGAAAGCAGAAGATTGGGTAATGGTAGGAAACAGAGCCATCCAGGAAAAGTAGCATTACCAGTGTTCCTGCTTGGAAAAATGAAGCTGTTACTTATAACATTGCTGTTACGCAGCTCACACACAGTGATGCAATAGATGACCAAGAACAGCTATCTTCTGCATTATCATCCTCCTGTTAAAATATAAGAGCAAGGATACAAGGTTTCCTTGAATCTCAAGTAATTACAAGTTGTCTCTTTTTCTTCATAAACTTTTTGTTCTTTCTTCCTACTTCATTTCCAAAGCTGAACAGAGCATTCAATGAAATGAGTTGGGGGCAGCTGAGCCCTGTGGAACATGGAGACACGCAGGATGGGAGTAAGACCATAACTCACAATCCATATAACTGTCATTTCTTATGACACTCCAGATGCAGATGTTTTGCTTTTTCTTTGTTTTTAAATCAGTGCATCCAGACCAACTCATTGACATGCATCTCCCCCTTTTGTCCCAAACAGCAGTGCCAAGTCTGGCAGTGTTTGATCTCACTGTGCAAAGACATCTCAGGAAGGACATCTGTGAGCCCGTGCGGAGGCAGGGCTGCAGCTCCCCTGCCAGCTGGCCGAGGGCAGCGGATGTCAGCTGCAGAACAGCTGCTCTTCCACCTGCAGAAGTCATGGCGGCAAGCTGCTGTCAGAGCAGTGGGGGAAGATACAAATGTATATTTTCTAATTATGCAATTGCACTCTCCTGCCTATTTTCCATTTGGGAAAGCTGAGCAAATTGGCACAACTAGAACAAGCATTACAGAAACAAACCAGGAATCAAAAACTATTCATTGTGATGACAAAAGTTACGATGTATAGCAATGATGAAAAGGAACTTAAACTGTAACACATAAGAAATGAAGAAACTTTTACAGGCTAGATTCAATAATACATTAAGATTTTCCCTTTTTATGAAGTGCAGCAGTCAAGTGACACGATTTTGTCTCCGAGGTATTGTACATAAGACATCATTCATGAATTGAGGAACTTATGGCAGCTTGGTTTCCTTGTGCTATGCCAGAGTGGCCCCAGGATGTATGCCTGTGTGTTTGCTTCACGGGCAACAACAAACCTGGGCAGAACCTTCATGAGGCTCTGCACAGTTCTGCACTTTGATGCTTCGTTGCTTAAGCTCTGTGCCAATGTCAGTGAGGTACCAAAGAGCTACTCAATGGAAGACATGATAATTGAGTTTGATCCCTGCAGAATAGGCATTCTCCATCAAAATGCAGAGTACTAAGAATGCCTTTATTGTAGTTTCAGACCCCAAAATAGTTTTCTAGTGCACATATAAAAAGGTAGGATGTGAAATCAAGTCTAACTTCAGCCAGACTTCTTGCTTGTAGCACTGCATTCAGTATTACTGTCTGAATAGTAACTAGAACTCCTAGCTGGTCATGCCTAAAAAGCCTTCATAAGAAGCAAAATTCCACTTTGAAAAAGCTATGCAGTAATATATTACCTACTCTATCCTATTATTTTTAAAAAATAGAAGAAAATCAAAACAATCTTTAAATAGAAGATACTTTAAGAAAAGGAAAACTAGAAATTTGAACAAACAAAACACAAAAGAAAAGCATACAGCTTATACTATCAGTGTCCTGCCAATGGTTAGTAGGCCAAAGCCTGAACAATGCACTCATGTAAAGAGTGGAAGGATTTGTGTTTAAAACGTGGGGTGTAGGTCATTTGAAAAGAGTGGAGTGTTTCTGAATGAGCTCCCTTTGGATCGGGGGTGTCTGCAGGCAAAGATATCCTTGAAACAGAGCTTGCCAGTAGCTCTCATAACCAGTTTTTCAGAATTCCAGTGTTGGTGTTTGGAGCAGTATTTCCAAAGGAGAAGAGCTGACAATTAAGCACTCTCATTAACACCAAAATATTAAACTTTTCTTCCAGGAAAAACAAGCACTGTCACCAAAATAGTTACAAATGTTCAGGACTGTTTTGTTGTTGTTCTATGTTTGTTTTGTTGGCTTTCTTAAAGAAGAGAATCTCTTCCAAAACTCATGTTTGAAAAAGTGTTCTCACAAGGCTGACTAAAATTAGAATGAATGGAACTAGAATAAACACAATTTCATTTTGGTTTTCATCTGTTATTATTTTCAGCTCTCCATTTAACTGTGAATGATCATGAAGAAAATTTGTTTCTCTTACTAATGATACAGTCTTCTTTCATGTAGGATCACTCAGATTGAAGCACACTAATGAGGCTTTCAGAGCTGAGCTCCTGCTTCCTACTTTGAGCAGAAAGCACAGATACACTATTCATGGAAGCAAGGGAGAAGAAGCAGCTTTAGGAATGAATCCATAAGATGCCCAGGATAAGATCCTCAGAATGCCCCACTGACTTATGAAGGGAGGATGGTAGGGTGGAGGAAGGAGCCTGAACTACCTGCATCCAGCAGTACCTAATTAGATGTCCCTTAAATACATGCATATCTCCCTGGTTTGTACACAACAAGGCAGGCAACAAGCAGTACACATCCACATTACAAAAACAAGTTCCAAGCCCAGTACTTGTGATGGAAACACAAGAAGAAGAAACAGAGATGCATTATGAATAGCTAAGAAAGGCTCTTAGCCTTTGAGAACAGGAGCTCATTCGTACAGGGTTCACTTTCCGAAATACTCATGCAACTGGTAAAAAAGAAGCAAGAATCTTCCATGTCTGAAAGCAAGCAGCAGCTCATACAGACTGTTCACATATGCAACACTTCTTTTACTATATATTCTCAAAATACAGTTTTCTTGCTAATAAATAGACATGAAAATATTCCTGGAGCTTGGGAAGGGGCAAAAGTGATTCTTGCATTTGTGTCTTCCATTCACTTCTGGCTGAGCCATTCTAAGGTTAGAAGCACCTTGTACTTGTACTTACTCCTCTACCTGCAGAAGACTAGCATGTAGACGGTTGTTTAAGCTGCTAAACCTGCTTTAAAGCAGGTGAGTCGAAAATTTGAAAAATCACATCCTGAAAAAATACCATATAACAATAAAAAGAGCTCTCAAAATAGTAAGGTCAGATTTATCAATGCATAATAGGGCCTTGGTCAAAGCAAACTAAAAGTTAGAAATATAGTATCTTGTTTTCAGTAGCATCTTAAGCCAAAAAGAGTAGACAAGTTAATGACAAGAGCATAAGCAAGATATAAGTGAAAATTATAGGAGAAGAAACAACTTCTCTGCACATGAGAAATACATTTAACCACTCAGAATATGAGGAATGATTAGAAATCCAGTCTACAGTTACAGAAAGTATTTGAAATATCTGAAATTTGCTCAGAAGAGATATTACAAGAACATAGTTCTAAAAAAGGAACAGAAAAAACCCTCTGCAAATATTAGCAAGATAGCAGAAAAAAATATGAATACCAAACATCACTCCAAAGCTTTGAGAAGGTGATTTCAAAGGAAACAAGGAGATAAATGGATGACAACATACATATTAATGAGCCTGAAGCAGTTCTCAATTACAGTTCATTATCATCAACCATTTGAAAAGTAAAATCCAGATAAACAACTCAGCCTACTCTAGGCAGGAGTTGAAAATTGCCTGGCAAGAGATGCTTCCCTCTCAGGAATTCTGAGTAAAGGCAATGAGCCTCTGAATGTAGCACTTAGGATTCAATTCAGATAATGAAAAAGACTTGGGAAAAGGGGAATTGAGCTGCATTATCCAGAAGGACAAAAAGTAAGACCCAAAGTCAACATGCTATTCATACTGTTATGAAGCCTCCATTAAATACACCCATCCGTGCTTGTTGCATCTGATCTTTGCATTTCTCCCCAACCTCTCTCCCTTCATTTAAGCTTATCTCATACCTAGCCCTGTTCATTTTGCAATACTGCTCCATCAGCAGGTTTCAGGGGCTGCTGATTGGTTTTTTGGTGCTACTACAATAGAAACCTCCCTTGAAGAGTGCTGACTAAACGCAATTTCCATGACTGCATACATGCTGGGCATCCATTCAGAGCATACACTGTGTAAGTTCAATGTCAGGATTTCTTGCACTGAAAGGACAACATGAGTCACCTGCCTTGTTTTAGATCCTAAACTGAGTTTTGGAAGGCACAAGGGCAGCACAAGGAGACAGGATTTGGAAACTGAATGAGTGAACTAAAACAGGTCGGGGAATTTTGGTAGGTAAAGACTCAGGCTCGCTGTACAGAACACAGTGCACAGTGCATGAGTTTTGGAAACTGTCCTTCCCCTCCCAGAGGCTGTGTCTGATTCCCATGATGCACAGGCCTTCCCTCAGCATTTAGATGCCAGGGGAGGCATTTAGAAATCTGTAACACGCAAAAGGCTGAAGGGGTTTCATTGACCCCACAGAGCTGTACATAGGAGTGGAGCGTTGATTGCTTTGCAGCTCCTCATCTGTGCCATTTACCAAGTGGCAGGTTTTTCCATGGAGAGCATGGCACCCAGCATTTAATTCACGGACGAGATGAAGCACCAGAGGCAAGGTGCCAGAGGAGGAGCTGGGCACCCAGAGTTGCTGCCAGGCCATTACCTCAGAGCCAGCTCTAACGCTGATGGAGGGCTGTGGCAACATGCTGGGGAGTTGCTCTCCTGTAAGGCTTCACACCCAGTGAACGCCACAGACCCCCCCCATAAGCCACCAGACCCAGCCACAGGGAACCAAAGAACCCTGGTGTGGTGTCAGCAGCACCTCTGTGCTCCAAACTCCCACTTCATCTACTCCAACACTTGATCTGTAATCACCTATTTTTCATCCCTATTCTAAGCCTATTTCATCAGTATTCAAAAACAGCCTCATCTAGTTGAAAGCTTCTTCAGCAGCCAATTTATAAGCTCTTTTCCATCAGCTCATCTCTCAGACCACTCAGAGGTGGGACTCATGACTAAACTAGTTTCAGTTAGAACAAATATATTTGTATGCTCTGACTGTCCCCAGCATCAAGAAAACTGGAGAAAGACAGAGAAACACTGCAATTGTTTCATACTAGAGTGAGACAGAAATTCAGTAGAGTTGGTTTTTCTCCTTCTTGTTCACTCCTATCTTCTCTTAGTTTTCTAATTTTCAGACTTTTAACATTTGGCAAATGTATGCACTCTTGCTATTTTCATCTTCTCACGTTACAAAGTCTGCTGCTTTCACAGTTCCATCTCATACAATATAGGAAGCCATTTTTCAAGCCTCCACATTTTTAATAGACTTTTCTAATTGGAGCTTGAAACAAGTCACAACCTGCCACTGGGTCAGCAGTAAATTACTCCCTTGATGTCAGAAACATTCATTATAACTTCTCTAGAGTAAGCTGCTTTAGGCTTTTATCACCATCACGCATTTAGTACACAGGCAATAAAGTATTTTTCTAACACTAGAAGATTATAATTTCCATGAAGACTATATTTGTTAATAGAAAGTCTAGGAAAAATCTAGCAGTTTGCTCATACTGTCATAAACACAGTTAGAAAATACAGTTGTCCTGTGCTATTTGGGTGTGTTCAGTGACACTATATGATGAAATCAGTAAAAGGAATTGTTCAGAATTTCCGTTTCCTTAAACAGAGCAATCCATTTCTTGCTCTTTACAGTGAAATTGGGTGATCAGTCTGTTCTATACAGTATGGTTATAACATACTGATATTTATTTATTTTTAAATCTTTTCCTCCCAAAGCAGGTGTTGTCTATTCCTTATCAGAATTTCAATTCATAATACTAAAGCCTGGAACACTAATCCAGAATGTGAAAACTTTTGCGTAATGAAATAAGCGGAACTATTGCTCAGTTCTACAGAAATATTTCCAAGTACCTCTAAGCAAAAGAAATTTGATTTCTCACAACTTTAATAATGGAAATGTTAATCTATGCAACACCTGTGTTAGGTCACCAAAATTTAGGAATTTTATCCTGCTATTAAGTATACTTGATTAGTTGGGAAATAGTTTTTCAAGAGATAATTACATAGCAGCACCTCTGATCCTACTTTTGAATTCAATGTTGGAAGATGGTGGGATGCTTTCCCACAAGAATTACTGTTTTCCAAAGCAATTATTATTACTATTTTAAATGTATATGTTCTCTACAGGTATTGGGAAAGCAGAGCAGACATAATCAGGACAAATCTCCCAGTTTTGAGACATTCACTTGTGCAGACATTCCTCAAACGCTAAAACCAGATTCTGCTTATTGTAAACTGTGGCTTAGAATGGCCCTGACAATTATGAGACCTATTCAAATAACACACTCCTCTCTTAAATTATGGCCCACACACATCAAGTCTAATGGTGTTCAGGTAAAAAGTGAGAAGGATGTTCAGAACTCAAAGTTTCCCCAGCATAAGTTTTTACATGGGGGTATTACCTGTGTAAATCAGTATTTGTTCAGCATACTATTTTCTGCTTATTTATAGGAGACGTAGCAACTCCAAGGCATCTCAAATATATATGAAGTTTCTATTTCTCTTTATAAACCAAAAAGCCAAATTTGATGTTTTTCTTCCTGCAGCTTTGATTACAAAATTGATATCTATGCATCATTGTAGAGCATTTTCTGCCTTATTACTTAGTATCACAACAATGTTGCATTATTTCATTTCAGACAGATATCTCAAAATAACATCTGTTAAAATAACTTCTTGTGGACTACTAAGCCCAAAGTATTCCCATTGATTATCGTAAGCATAAGTTGCCAAATTTATGTTAACATTTTTAAGCAATGTTTTTGTGGGATATATTGCACATCTATCAGTTCACTGTATTGCTACTGCAATAAAACATTGTTTCTAAATGCTTTGAAGTCATCAGCATCCATGAAAAAGAAGCATAATTAATGTATGAATGGGAGAACTCTCCAATCCAGAAGTTAATTTGCATGACATTATGACCTTGTTTGCATTGCAGAATGTCAAAACATTCCTTTCAGAAAAGACAGGCATTTTGAATATCCAGAAAATGCAGTGAGAGCTTACTTAGTATGTTATTAGTTATATTTCAGCTTCCCCAGTCTTTTCCAGAAGGGTGTGAAATAAAAGAAAATAAATTCTTATGGTAGAAAGGGTGTGTGTGTGTGTGTGTGTGTGTGTATATATATATATATATACACACACATATATTAAATATATATATATATATATATATATATATATATATATATATATATATAAATATCCAGGAGAACAATGTTAAAATGTATTAAGAAAAGAGCATTAAACTATTCCCATTCCTCCCCATTAATATTACACTACATTTTAGAATAGTATACCCACTATCATTTTCTCAGATAATTTATCTTGCCAAGGATGAAATTATTACCTTCATTTTCAGTTTCCTAAAACTTAGCCCTTAGTTACTAGTTGTTTTTGCTTGCAGGACTGAAGAGCACAGCCCACGAAGTTCTGCCACCTAAGTTCTGCCACCTAAGTTCTGCCACCTGACTGCTATTTTACTGTCTATCTTACTTACTATCTTAGTTAGGATCAGAGTTGTTCACTTAAGAGTGGGGTGAAGGAAACTGACATTAAGCAAAGGTAGAGCTGCTCCCACTATGTCAGCAGTTGACAACAGGTCTTGAATGGATTGGTTCAGCACGTGCTGCCATCCTGCTGACAAATCTGGCTTATCTAAAGGGAAAGTAAAGAAAGACAGCAGATACACTCACATTTAGTGTTCTAAATGTGGTAAGCGGTATTTTGATGTAATAAGGTTCTTCTAACTAATGAAAACCACACTCCAGAAATACTTGGGAAAAGCATCATAAATCTTTTAACCCTATAAATAATGTCATAGCATATGAATACATGACTGGGGTTCAGAATGTAGCACGTTTTTCCTAAATTCCCAGCTTCTAGACTATTTGGAAAGTACTCCTTCGTAGCACCAAGAAAAACTGTACTTAGTTTTTAAAAAAAACTACTGTACTTTAAAAAAAAAAAAATGCACCCAAGAGCAACAAACTTGCCAGAAAATAATACTTATTAAATCATAGCCCTATCTTTTCAAGAATCTAGAGATGTAAAATCTTCCAATAGATGGCCACAACGATATTATTTTTCAATTTATTCCTTTACTTCTATTCTCTCCAGTATGTTCTCATGTAGTTCTTAATGAAAATATTCCCCAAAGTACATCTAGGAGAAGAGACCTGGGACAAGTGTGCCCCCAAATCAGCTATCACACTCAAATTAGAGGAGAATGCAAAACCCCTGGCAGGCCCACAAACACACACACACATTTTTAAGTGGAAACTGTAAAAGCAAATCTACACATGCATCACACCAAAGAAGTCTGACTTCTAGTATTCAACCAAGTTATCTATCTGACTTTTGTCCTACGAGATTCTCTGGTTGAGGAATTATTTCATCTGTGAAATAAAGAGCTGCCTCCAGGGAAAGGGCCCTTCATTCACAAATGCAGAGAACAAATTGGAGAAGAAAACTAAGGCTCTTCTCAGAGGGGTCTTTCGTGATGGGATAAGAGGACAGTGGTCCTGCTCATCCGTAACTGTGGTGACAGACCTGCAAAGGGGTAAAGAGATGCACCAGTGTCTGCTTGAGGTCATCAACTCACAAAGTCCAGTCTACACACTAACCCTAGACCTCGTGCATGATAGAAATGCTGAGGATTTCAGAAAGTCTTTACTGAAAGAGGGGATAATTTCAGATTTGAATTCATTGTTGTTGACATGTATGCCAATCTAGCCTTTCCTTTGAGTCAACATATGATTTTACCAGTGTACTAAACACTATCTTCATTTTTATATATTTATAATAATATATATAAATAATAATATAATAATATAACAATAATATAATAATAATATATTATAATTATAATATAATATATAATATTATATAATATAATATATAATTATTATAATATAATAAAAATAAAATAATAATAATAATAGTAATAATAATATATTTATATATTTATATATATTTTTATATTTTTATATCTTACAGTTTTCTAAAGGGAAAAAAATCTGTGTTTTTTTTAATTAACTTTTCATTATTTTATTCCAGACACTACTGAGAGATCCTTCCCCGAATACATTCCACTAGGGGAAATCTTTAGGGAGATATGCTAGTTCTTCAAAGACTTGCAAAGCAAATTCATGTAGAAGTGGCTTGTAGGGAGGAAAGAGAGGTTGTCCATTGCCTCGTATTGTGAGATGGCATCACCTCTTACCATGGTGAGCTTCATAAATCTGGCAGAGTTTATGCTTTGATTCAGAGACCATTGGGAAAGCATCCACTTCACCAATTGGATTTCAGGAAAGAAGGGGGGTTAAGCATGGAAAAAACAGAAGAATTAGTTACCTACAGCAAATGCATGTTATCTCAGACATGAATTATGCCCACGGCAGATAACATATCTGAAACTTAGATGCTGTGTTGCCTTGATCAGCCAATTCTCCCATCCCCCTTGAGATTATATATAGCAGGAATTATTTGTGTGCTCTGAATCATTATTTTTCTTTGAAGCATCTAAAAATACTATTGCTGGAGGAAGCCAGCCATTTGAACTATGTATATTTAGTCTTCTCCAGCTGCTGGAAATGCTGATAGGATTTGAATTTATCAGAATTTTGGTTTAGGCTGCAGTTTTTTTTCTTAGCAACAGTTGCTATGCAAATTACTCAGAGATTTATTTATTTTTTTTTTTTTGCTGCAAGGATACTGGATGGAGATTTGGAATACCAGATTCTTAAAAAGAAATCTTTGCTGTAAAACACCTCCAGTTATTAACATTTTGATGTGCTGAATCAATACAACCACTTGCACTTGCTTATAGCTCTTCAGCAGTACAGTCTTAATACTTGTTAGACACAGAAAAAATAAAGGGATTTCTAATAACCCCCATAAAACGCAAAAAAAGCAACAGAATAGATAAAAATGGACTTTTCTGTACTCTTTCACTACCACACAATAATTACTACCTGATGGAAGGGGATCGCTTTAAGAGACTCGGGAAAAGTGGAGAAAAAGCAGAACTCTCATGAGTTAATATCGTTCTGAAGTTTGGTTCAGTTTGGCATCCACTGTAGAGGTGGATAAAACAAGCCATGATAGATTACATCAATTATGTTAGGGTCACACAGTAAAGGTAAGGAATTGAACTATCCTGATCATCTTTCCTAGGTCACATCTTAAAGGTGTTGAATTTTCTGCTACTATACATTCACACAAAAGCATCTCATATTAGATATCTTATTCTACCAAAATTCTCAGCTGGGGAACAAGTCCTAATTCTATTGCTGCCTTTTAAAGATAGATATCAGATACGGCCTAAGTTCTGATCATATTTCTGTATATGTTAGAAATGGCCCAGTATTTGGTCTTCTCTGTAAGTCTGACTGAGTATACTACTGTATTTCTAAAGTTTCTTACTGCTACCAAAAATAAACCTAATGAGGTTAATACTCAGAGCTTTTGTACTCAGTCTGAAATGGGAATAACTGGCAGTATGGAACCACATCCACAAGCATGTTTCTAGTACTGTGAATCTGAGCATCCCCCCAAACAAGAAAAAAGAGGATTTAAACTCTATGCTCCTTGAGATGTTTCACATGTCAAACATCAGTGGATTTTATCCTCTGCTAATTTTGCTTATATGAAGGAAAAAGGGGAAATAATCAGTAGCCAAGAGGCATTTGGCTGACAACTTCCGAACTTGTGCAAATATGAGCAGATAAGAGAACTCTTAGTCTGTTGTTGCATTTTGCATATTGCTGCAGCATTGATTTGCTTAGGGGAAAACTTCAGTTTCTAGCTGTATTCAGCAGTTGTTAGATTACCAGCCTGAACCTCCAAGTGGCATCCATGGATAAGAAACAGTAGGGGAAAATCGGCTAACTTGTCAGAGCAAAACTATGGGGTGAAAAGAGTCAAGCCTACATAGATCTTCACAAAAACTAGAAGAGAAGCCACACTACTTAGGAAAATTCCCTTTGTGTTTCCTGTCTGTGGTGATATTGTGTAATAACTCCGGAGTTTGAGCTCAGCCTTTGCACATCCTTCTGTAATCAGTGATTACTTCTGCAAATGTCATCCTGATTAGTCAGATTCTCATTGTCAGAGAATTGTGCATTTCTGTTTTGTGTAAACAATGAACAAGAACTCCTCTTCCAAGGACATAAAAGACAAATACATTACGTAATATCTTAAGTTAAAAAAAGTGGCAAGTAAAACATTTGGGACCTTCTACATTCACTGGCTAAAATTGGTGTATCAGTAAAAAAAAAAAACCCAAAAAAAACATTTGTTGTGAAAAGGATAGTCTAGATTTCAATTATTTTGTTAAGTAGTGTACAATGGAAACAAATCCATAATTTACATGCTCCTATCCTCAAATGCTTTAAGTCACCACAGCTCTGCAAATGGACTGTGTGCTAACTTAACCTTCCCTGTCAGCTATGAGTGGTAGGCATTTTGAAAGGCACGACCATTAGCTCCATGAAAGCCTCTTGTAGAAGTAAACTTCTCCTGTAGAAGTAGGAAGCACTGGGGAAGTACTTCAATCACTTCTTCATGAACCATTAGCAATACTGATTTGTAGTAAGACACAAAATGCTAATAAAAGCTTGCCTTGGGCAAGTCTGTTTGTTTTCTCCAATTCCTTTCTACTTCTACCATCTCTTGCCATTAAGAAAAAAAATTAAAAAAATTAAATCTTTTCCCCCCCATCATCTGACTTGATTCACAAGAACATTTGTTCTTATGGCTGCAGCTCAGCACTTTGGTGTCAAGTAGGAATTTTCCCCCTATCGTTCAGTCTGCAGTCATTGTCTAGTGCACATCTGAAGCTACAGCATTTGCAAGAAGTAAAAGAACTACAAGTAATAGAATAGACCCAGAATAACTACTTTAGCAACCATTGTTGAAAAAGGAAGATTACTGGACAGTTTCCACCATTCTTTTTTCTGCTTATTTCTACTATCAGTGAAAAAGGCTTCTTTCTGCCTAAAGAATTGTCTTACATTGAGCTAGCAACTTTAGCTGTATTTGTGGTAACTAGTTTCTCCCAAGAATAAGCACATTCCTCTTATACCTTTATTTTCTTTCTTTTATGTATGACACGCTTCAGAATCTGTCACAAACAAAAGCTCTACACTAAGGAGCCTGTAAGATGGGGAGAAATATGCTGTTGTATGGATGTGTTAATCAAATAGTACTCTTCCACTTTAAAGATTAATGTTCTTTGAGGGAAAATTAATGAAAAAATTGTTCCCCAAAGAGTGCCTTTTCCTTGCCTGGCCTATATCCTGCATTCATCTAGGGCAGTTAAGAAAAACTAAATATTTTGTAATTAAATTTAAGAAGTACCATTCTCAAATCTGTTATATCATGCATTGCATGCTATGGGTTTGCAATTTTGTCCTCATTGACATTCCTAGAAACACAGTACAAGAATCTTGTAAAATATTACAAGTTTAGGCATAAAGAGATAGGATGGCCCCTTGCAAGAGTGAGGAAAGACAATCCTTTATTTGCTTGAATGGTTCAGTGTGACAACCCATATTTATTTAAATATTTATTCACTTCTCAATCAAGTGAAATATTACCATGAGTTAGATAAAAGACTATGTAGACTAAGATGACATGGCAAATTTAGTATTCTTTTATGACTTTGTTATAAGACTATCAAATACTAAGATTCATTGGGAGATTTGAAAGTTCTCTCTCTTTGGTTTGTTTGGTGCTGTGAAAGACCCTTCTCCTTTCCAGCTCATTGCTTAGGTATATCTTGCATTTTATTTTTGATTTTTTATTTTACATAGCCTCAGCAAACCCAAACTAAAGAAACAAATTGCTTCACTGTTTTTGAAATTTCTGTGAGCATTCCACTGTAGAGAAGGTGCTTCTCTAAATCAAACATACATGAATTTCTGAGATAGAAAGGCTTCAATCGATTTCAGAGGGCTTAAGAATTGCTTCTTACTGTTTACATACTTTTTATCAAGTCTGAATTCCCTTTGTAGAAATCATTAGTGCAAAACTCTTTAGCAGACTACATTCACTTCAGTCATTTCAGTTTCTATTTATTCTGAAATGATTTAACATTCAAAGCAAATGAAGGTCTCATGCAGTAAAAAGACGACTGCTTGCTGTGCCACTCTATGCCACTGCATGTAATAAATACAGAACAGACAGTTTAACAGATTTATAGCAAGAGTAATTTGAACAGTAGCCACTTTTCTAAATGTTTACTACTGACCACTGTTGCTTGTTACACTGATTTAACTCAGAGTCATGGGATATCTATGTCTTAGATTTTTTGTAGAATTTCAGTCAACTCATCTGAATCCTCAAAGCACAATCAAAAGCCCAACTCCTACATCCAGCTAAGGATTAGAAGCTATTCTTTTCTGTGATTCTGTCTCCAGTGACAACCCCTTCCCTACAGTTTACAAATGCATAAGAAATGTTTGGATCAGTTTAGTATCTGACTTTACCCCAATGTTCACAATTTAATTCAACACAACCTTGTTTGATGCTGTCCTTGTAGTTCTTACAAAAATGAGTAACTAAATCTTTCACCAAGTCTCTTAACAGGGGTGCTTACTGACAATGAGAAAGCCAGCCACTTGACTTTGAAAATCATAGTGGAATAAAACATCAATCTTAAGTGTCATGCAGAATATCCAAAATCAAAGACATAGAGTAATGGAAAATAATTACTTTCAATCTTTTAACTCTGTACGAGCACATGCCCATGCCAGCCATCAGGCACTGAATTGCATCAAACCTGAAGAAACCATGGTCTGACAGGGGAGATTAAGCGTTATATGTCAAAAAATTTACAAGGCATAAAACCAAAAAGGTGTAGGGTTCTCTCACGTGGACTAAGTTCCTACAGAAAGACACAAGTCAAGCACCAGCCCACAGATCAGAAGAATTCAATGTTTTCACTGTTTGAAAACCATACTAGTGAAGTTGAGAACTAGACTGTGGGAATGAACCATAGCACTTCAACACAAAGGAAAGAGAGAGCTGAACAAGTCTGTTGTCATCAGCATTCCCTCAGCTTATCTTCAGCTACCTGGAGACAGTTTTTGTGGTCACCCATAGCCCACCATGGCACTGTAGCTCGTGGAAGAAATCAGTGCTTCCATTTTTGGTGAGAGGGAAAGGACTGCTTGCTGGGGAGAACAACGTTTTCAAACTGAAGAACAGGACCCTAAAAAAATGGATGCAGCGTAAGAAATTACCTTTCATTTAACTTCAGTTCCTTTAATCAGAAAGAAGAAAACAGGAAAAAATACTCGGCTTGGAAATTTTCAGTCTTCAGTACATGTACCCAAAACTCAGGAGGAAAACACCAAAACCTCTAAACTGTATTTCAAACATCTCTAAGCACAACTGTTCCTGTTATTTCTCAATTCCTTAAACTGCTCTGTTAAAAGAGCCTGCCCTGAGCTTGATAAATTCCACTTTAATCAGCAGGTGTCTCTCTCTATTTATGACTGAGAAGAATTTTAAAAAATGGTTAATCGGTCAAAAATGTACATAAACAAAGAAAAACTTACAGAAACTCCAGAATACAGTGGCTAAGAGTGATTAATAATTAACATCCCCATCTTCAAAAGGAAGTTTTACTCTTAGAGGTGACTGACTTTCCAGTTTGAGATTCCACATAGATACTGACTACCTGGCTACTACCCATCCGATATGGATTACTGATAATCTATCAGAGCAAACACAAGTGCTCCTCCCAAAAATTCATAAGTCTCAAATAAAACTCAAATTAACTTTAATAATAATACTTGCTTTCCAGAGGGTAATGTGGAAACTGTTTTCTGTTATCTTTGTTTCACGTATTTCAAGGGAGATCAGGTGGCTGCTGTACAGGATGAATACAACCCAGAAGCGGACAAATCAATTAACTATCAATTATCAGAAGCATTATACAAACATGCTTGGTGCAATGCCTTCCATCTTAAAACAGTACCCATAACAAAACGTACCATAATTTCATTATCTCACCTTTCATGCGGAAACACTTTGAGAACTGAGATTGGAGAACAGAGGCTTTTTTCACATTCAAAATTTAAAGAGCAGTGAAGGTAAGAAATAATTGGTATTTTATATATATATACATATATATATATACACATATATATATGTGTGTGTATGTGTATATATAGTATATATATGTATATGTGTATATATATGTATATATACATATACATATATATATATATATACACACACACATGCAATATTTTTCCTGCTGAGCTGCCTAACAGAATAGCCTTAAACAACTTCAGAGATCTTTCTGTCCCTCTAAAAAGAAGAATCCAGTTCACATTTTCTAATGGACTGTGCTCAGTAGAAATTAATTGTAGTTTCACCATCCAGAACACTTTTAACACTCAAAAAAAATTATCTATGACTGACTGCAAAGCACAGCATAACCTTCAGCAGTAAACCTCTTTCAAAAAACTCATGTGCTCAGATTGCCAAGTGAATTTAAATACCTTACTAACAGTGGGGAGAAGCAGAAATTTCCGTACTGGCGTGAGCAGGCGTTAGCTACACAAGCACCCTCCAGTCCAGCTCTTACACACCTCCGCCAGAAGGCTCTCTCTGGGGCTCTCAGAAGCCCTTTGTTAAAATACCACTACCAAATTGAAGGTAGGATTGATTTTCCCATTTCTGATGGAGTTCACCCCTCTCTGGATACTGCTTAATCATCCCTGCTCGAAATAACTTCTCCCTGGGGCTTATGGAAAGACTTCTGAAGAGAAAATTTTTCGCTTTCAGAATGTATCAGGTGGCCCAAAATGGCAGGTATTTTCAAAGGAGATGTTCCCATAGGGGGATAACCTCCCTACAAGGTCTTTACTTTTCTGCTTTCCCAGCTCCAGCAGCTGAGCAGTATGCTGACATATTAGCATGCACAGCATCCCTTTATGAAAAAGCATAAACATTTCCAGCAAGGGCATTCTGTGCAAGTTTGTCTGCTAAGTGGCTTTGCCTTCCCCTTATGATTAAAATAAAGCAGTTCTCAGCAAAATAGATTCCCTGTAATTCCTTCTCTGCAAACAGCATATAGGACCAGAACATTTTCAGACCCTTTCTCCTGTTTCCAGTGAGTTTGTATCCAGTCCCTCAGCCTTCCTACAGAGGAAAGGCCTTGCTAGAGGCTGATCATCCCATGTCTGCACTTCATAGAAGCAGTGGCAGCAGAACTATCACTCCTGACTTTAAGCAGGCTTTGTATGCTACTGGCAAAAGTAAGTCCTTTTGGAGGAGCAGATATATTCCATTATCTCAAAATTGTTACAGAAGATATAGGTGATCTGATGCTTATACATGACACCACAGACCAAAGGTTCCGCAGAGAAGACATTCTCTATTTTTAAAAGAGGAAAAACTGACCTATAGATACAATTAGTACACATTCCTAATAATCTTATTTTTATTATTCGATATTCACAGCCACAGGTCAGATAACCACATTCTTTTGCTTTGAATTAATAATATAAAAATGGCAGAACAACATATATATGTACCTTACACACGTGTATACACATACCTATGTATAGATATCCTGCCATGCTTCCAGTCCACGACTGCTTCAAAGAACAAATAGTGACATTCTAAATGACACCCTGAATGTACAGTACCACAACAGATTCTGGTTTCATTTAATGATAGAACACATCTGAGCAACTAAATCCCAGCAGAAATAGCCATTTAATTGCCATAAAGTCACCAAGAGAGAATTACAGAAGGAGGTTTGGTCCTTCTGCCCCAGGACTTGCCCTACTGTCCCAGAACAGACCAGAAAACACTGAGACATCGCAGGTGTCTGCTCCACTACTCATAGGTGCTTATCCTTGATTATGCTAAACAGAAAATAGGAATGAGAATACAAAGGAAAAGAAAAGCAGCTTAATGGAATCTACTCTTTAAAATACCAACTGATATCTCCTTTTAAATGCAATAAATATGGACAATGCCATCTCTGGCACCCCCCCTAAACCTTTAGATCTATAGTTAGCTCAGCAAGCGAACAAGAGTAGAAGAGAACCGAAAGTGACGATATATATTTTAAGAGAACTGATAAATCATTCATCAGCCTTTAATTATCACACTCTATAATCACAGAATCAAGCAATAAGCATTTCATATCCAAATTAACACTTCTACCTGGCCATTGACTAAAATTGAGAAGCACTCAAATACTTCTGTTTTGTTTTAATTATAAGCAGCTCAATTTCAATCTATCCTTTTATTATACCATTTGCATCTCATCCTGAAAAAAATACATATGCATTTCATCATCTTTAATTGTGTGATTAAACCAATGACACTGCTATCAGAAAAATGTTTCTTTTATTTTTGAGTAATATTACTCAGGCAACAGAATGTATTCATTTTCATAGAACTTAACACATTTCACTGTATTTTAGGAATGCCCTTCAGTATTCAAATTTAAGAAGAAAAAAAAAAAAAAAAGCAGTAAAAACCCACCATCTTTACTGACCTCTCCTTCTTTTGATTATGCATTCTTCTAAGCATGTTATTTCTTCTACTATTCAAAAACTAGCTGGGACTCCAGAGAATTTATTCTGCTACCATCCTGGAAAAAACTATCAGCTAACAAACCGGCACGTCCAAGAACTAGATAGATAGACCACAGATCACTTGGGTGTCATAATCTACACACACAGATTTTAATGTGGGCAATATCACATAAAGAATTGAGTAATTAACATACAATTTTGTGACATTTTAGTAATACTCATAAAAACCTAATTCAGAGATAATGGAGAAGTGTTTTAAACAAAGTGTTTCATTAAAGCCTCTACTGCTTCTCAAGAGCAAACCCCAATCTGAGCAATTTTTCCTACAAATATGCAAGTCTGATACCTTAGAGATTGTTTTCCATTTATTATTGTCATGCTCTGTTGCTGTAAATAAATGTTTATGTAAAAGGTCATTCAATTTTAAGTGTAAAAAAAAAAAAAAAAAAAAAACAAAAAACCAGGGTTTTACTCGAGGAGGAAGAGACATATGTGCAAAATTGCTTTTTATTATGTTAATTTAACCCCCTAGAAATAGGACATTTTTCTACGGGCACAGAACTTGAATGTAGATTTTTAATTGCTTGCTGTGTACAGCATGGCATACAGCTTCAATTAAGATACAATCTTGATAGTCTGTTTAAGGTATAACTATAAGCAACTTTTGATATCCTGTTTATACAATCACAATGAAACCCACTACTACTTCTGCAGTTTTAGTGAAAGTACACAAGAACTCTTTATTACAAGGTCTGACAAGACTTAAAAATTTAAACTTATTTGTGAACAGATGTCTCTTTTAACAGGAAATTCTTTTTTCCACAGGATCTTGGTTATGAATACCAGCTGTACCTCAGAATTAATCTGCATTGCAGCACCCTCACACATTATCTCACCTAACTTTGTTTCAAAGAAAGCTAAATAAGTCATCCAAAACTGTCAGCCTAGATACCAATGAACATTGTTCCTCTTGGTTTCAGTTGTGTTGGTGATAGAATTGGCTGGAAAGTCTTCAAGACCCATGGAGTTGTGAAACCACTGTAAGTTTCACAAGTTTGTTCTCAGAAAGACCACTGACATAGGCCTTAGCGTACAGCTGAGGCATCCACTGACAAAAAAATTAAGGAATTTGGTGCTCATCTCTAAGCATCGTATTTTTTATTCATCTGAGTCTTACCATATGGCTAGAAAAGTGTTTCCCTCTGAACATGTCTAAACATGCCAGTTAAAAAGAGAAGAACCCCACAGAGAATGACATTTTCCACAAAAGCCTAATATTAAGAGATTCCTTGAAGTCACATACAGAAGCAAGCACAGAACACCAAAAACTCTATAGTTTACTTTATAGAAAACAATAATAAAGTTAAACCAGGAACCATATATTTAATTGTATCAAAACATTCTGTTCTCAGGTTCTGTTTATCATTGCCAAATTTCAAATAAAATACAGCTTTGAGACTTAAACTGGTAAGTGACCTGGGAGAGTATTTCAAGTTCACCACATAGATCTTTCTGATTAAAAGATGGAGAAGCTCCAGCACACGGCTCTAACATGTAGCTGTGCAACACTTGTCCACTATTAAAACTTCTTTTGCATCTCCAAGTATGTTAATACTAAGGACATACTTCTTTAGACTTCACACAGTGAACCCTGAATATGTAATTCCAGATCCAGATACAACAAAGTTCAAATTTGCAGGTGGCTTCTCTTTTCTCAGCCTTTTTTTTTTTTTTTTTTGTAGGCAACGGGTCAATCTCCTTGAAGAATAATATCAAACAAACGTCAGGTCCTCATATTTTATAAAGGGCAGAGAGTTGACATTACTTCCTTCCTATTGAAATCTCATCCATATTATCTTTAGAATACAGTTCTTGTTAATGAAATCTATCAAAAAATAATACACACAAAGAAGCTTATCAATCCATGCAAGTTTTCTATCCTGACATCTTAATCAGTTTTGGCTATCAATACTTTCAATTATATCAAGGTTTTTCCCTAAACTTGATAGAAATAAAAATACCATGTGAAAACTTAAGGCAATTAAAAAAAAAAATGAAGGTCAAGCAACATCATTCACCTCTAGGTATAAATTGGGAAGGTGCTGGAATAGAAATGAAGTTTCATGTTTCCTGTTGGCTCCCATACTTTAGTCCTGACTACCAACTTACTAGAACTTCATTAGCGGAATCTCACACATTAGGATCTTAATGTCAGGTAATTTCCTGATCCTGATGGGAAGAAGTAACCATATTTATAAGTATGGGTTGTAAAGTCCCTTCCAACTTAAGCCATTCTGTGATTCTACGATAGAATTTACTGAGCTCCCTGGGCTTTGATTTAGAAAGACCCTATGATGTGTTACCAAAGACATGAGATAAAAGCAATCCTAGTTGCATCATAAAACCCATGGATAAAGTCTTGATCCTTTGTGATGGCTAAGCATACACTGACGTTTAACACTGACTTTCAGAAACCTTGAATTACTCACAATTTTCTGGGTAGTTCTATTTCCAAGTAACCTATTGAAAAGTGAGCTGATGAAAAGAGTCATAGTACAAACGTTTGGAATATTCAACTGCTCCTGCAATTAATTTGTGGCATACAGTTACTAGATATCCATCCCTCTATGAAAAGCTAATTAACTGAATGTATTAATAGTTGAGGAATAGTGCTGAGAGATTAAACACTGAGAATATAGTGCATATATTACAGTTACATAATGCTAACACTTTTTGTACAGTTTCTGTAGATGAATATAACAAACATTATGCCTTATGAAGATGATGGACACAAAGTCGAAGATCAGACTTGCTAACAGTGCTGCAGGTCTTTTCCTAATACAAATTTTGCATTGTTTAATAGTTTTGACTTGCAGTTCTGTTTGTTACATCAAGATGTAGTTTTACTGGTTAAAGATGTACAAGAAGTTTTACTGGTTAGATGTAGTCTTAGTTCAGCTTAATTTAAAAGTGCACCTGTTAACCAATGGTCCTTAGACACTGTTGTTAGATTCCTGTGTTATTTCTCAGATCACAGCTACCTATATTTTTCAAAGAAACAACCTCAATGCTGTGCTTGACCTTAGTTCTCCAGCTGCTGCCATACATCCCCACTTCATGCATAAAAGCACTGTCTTCCTTTTCCTTGGTACATGTTTTTCTATAACATTTTTTAAATTGGCAAGTTCTTGTCTTATGATTGCATGCTGTAAAACAGAAGAAGCTAAAGCACGTACTCTCAGCTGTCAAAAGGTTATTTCCACAATTGTTATGGCAAGTGTCCTTCTTTGTCAAAATAAACCCACTTGCACAGACTGCGCTGGAACCTGTGGGTTTTCCCATTTGGTAAGGCAAAAACAAAAAACAAATCACCCAACCAACCCCAAACCTAAGATAAAGCATCCTGCCAAGATGCAGGGCATGAAAACTTCTTTCCAGCCCAATACAAAGAGCAGAGTTACTCATACACTGCACTAGAAAATCCTATAGAATTATTAAGAAATAAGATATACATCGGTTGTATGATACACAGGCAGATCAAAAGGATGTCAAAGTGATAGTCACAGCTTTGAGTGACTTGAAATTTCAATGGTAGTTAGCTTGTGCTAAATCAAGATGAAAGGATTTTGCCTATTGTACATTCCCATTACCTGACCCATGTCATGTGAATGTCTAAGCTGTCTTGTTTTGCATAGCAATGGAAAGTCCAGCAAATTATCAGTTACAAAAATTTAATTCTCCTGTGATTTTTCTTTTCTTCCTAACTTTTAATACAGATTAAACATCGTTATCTAAAATACCTGGGTCTGGGTACTTAGTGCAGGCTTCCCTACCTATTGCAAAGTACAGTTTCCAAATTACTGCATATAAAAAGCCTTCCAAGCTGTTCTTACTCTACGAGAGATGCAACATCATCTGTTGTTGATGTTTAATTCTTATCTTAATTATATAATTATTGCTATCAAATAAGTATTTGCTTACTACTCCATATCAGGACACTATCTTTGTGCACCTTCGTGTTTCATGCTAAATTTGGTAACATGAATTACATAAGGATGAGGTATTTTTTAAACATATCTCACATTTCTTCACAGTACCTTGGGTTTCAGCTGCCACAGTTGCTGCGTTATAGGTGAAAGACAGTTCTTTTAACAAATTCCTTGTTACACTGGCTGACTATTGCCCTTTGAAAGCTTTAGGTTTCATATTTCTCTCACCTATTAAAAAATTAATGAGGTCTTTCCTGCACTGCTCCATATTGTCAGTCATTTTTCATTTCAGTGGCCCTTTAAATAGCTTTTCTTTCAGTGATGTTGCTCTAAAGGCTTTAACTTGGCATTCTGAAATAAAAGCATACATTCACCTAATATAAAAAAAAAACAATCTTTTCCTAATATTAAAAACTATTTGTTTGGAAGATAATCTAAGTTAAAATTTCATCTCATCACACAGATTTTTTCCAATCAGTATTTTTCTCTGCTCATTGTTGGGAGCAACGTTGTTCACTTTACAACATTTGGTATATGTGTTGTTTTCCATTCTTGTATAATATTTTTAATAACTCAATACTTGCAAAAAAAAAAAAAAAAAAAATAGGCTAATAGTTCTAAGACAGCATCTGTTCCTTCACTAAAGACTCTAAAACTTGAAATTCTATAAATTAAATATATAAATAAGCTTGGAATTCTGAACTTTTGATACCTGCTACTTCACACTAACCGGCAGCTCTCTCACATAATCAAGTCTCTCAAAGTTTGCTTCTGAAGTATATTATTTTTTTAAGCATTATTCAGTATTCACACTGTAATAATTCCTACATTATCCGTTCTTATTACAGTACCTAGGAAATAAAAACCTTCGAGCCCTAATGGAAAAATCCAAATTCCTCTGTGTGTATAAAACAAAGTATTTGTGGAAAAGAAGTTTTAGCATTAGGTGGCAGAAATGATCATCTAAGAAGAACCTATATCCAAAGCAGGGAAAAATTGCTTGAGTTGCTTACAGCTGATCTTTCTTTCTCCATCTATATTAATCAACATCAAGAACAACAAAGACGACAAAAGAATAAAAAGTTCATTAGAAAACTGGTGGTTTGGGGAAACATTCATATTTTGTTCTCTGAAGAAAAAAACAAACAGTAGGAAGACATAGAATAGGTTATATACAGAATTATGGACCAGATATATATATTTTTTCTCCTAATGAACTTTCTGACTTCAGTTACTTCTTCCTTCCATTTCACTTCTTGATGGGGAGTAGGGGGAATCCAAGGCTAAGCCCATTCCATGCCTGCCAGGGATGTAATCTTTAGGAAGTTCCAGTAACTACTGCAAGGTTCACACAGCAGTTCTACCAGCAGCCACAGGGTGGACTGCTTCCCACCTGTGTAGCTGCATCACCGTCCTCAGAGAGGGACTTAACTTTATGCCTTGAAACACGTTGACACACATCAGCTATCACAGCACATCGCTGTTTTAACAATGCATTACCAGCAGTTGTGCAGTCACAAGGCTATTCGCATCCCTGGCAGATGAGAAGCTCATGACACCACTGCACAGTAATTAAAGATTTTGCTGCACAGTACTGATAGGACAAATGCATCTTGTGTCAATTGCTTTATGATATAGAATTCAACCACTCCAACATTTAGGCTTCTCATTTTCTTGCTAAAATTATGTATGTTAGTAAATAACTCTGCACCTATTTTTCTATAAAGAAAATATTGACTGTTGGCAAGTGACCTCATATGCCAATGTTCCTCCCCTTCCCCTGAAAATAAAACACAGAGGATAGAGTCACAGCAGCATACCTGGCCCAGCATCAAAATATTGTTCTGCTAGATATTACTCTTTATTTTACCTTGAACTCTCAACTGATTAGATATAAATAAACTGCGGAAAAGAACTTTAGAACAGTTACAAAACAGCAGCAGTATTCTATAGACCTGACTTTACAAGAAGAGAAGAATCATGACATTTGCGTAACTAAATTTTTGCTGGTATTGTACAGCAACATATTGTGGAATCTCAATTGCTCATTTTATTAAAAAAAAAAACCAATGAGAACCACAGCGTTTTGGAGGGCTAGACACTTCTGTGCTCTGTATATAATTACCCACAGACTTAGAGGTCACATTTTACTTTTAAATAATTGTCATGTACAGAAAAATATACCTGAAGAAATGGAAAGAAGACTCCTGAGCCACTTAAGGTATCTCGTAGGAGAATAAGCACTCGTCTGCTACCCTTAATGCTGAAACTGAGCGCTTACTGAGGCTTTCAAATCTTTCAGCAACTTCAACAAGAGTTTTAAAGCCATTTGAATTCCATTGCATTGATGTTCTGATGAATTATAACTAAATAACAGATTTTACATTTAATTCAGATAGCATCTCATCAAATAACCACCTAGAAATTTGGAATTGCACTTCTCAGATTCCTCTGTAGTCATTAGTAAGTGATACAACTTTATAAAAAAGTGTTTCATTTCATTCCAACAATCTCAAAATAAAAGAAATAAATAAACTGAGTCATCGCTGTTGATGAAATCTAATTAATTAGTCATGGCTGAGGATATGCGAGATGAACTCTGCCTCTAACGACCTACAAAGCAGAGTTTTACTTTTAAATCTGACTCCTTTTCTCACTCCTTTGTCATGATACGAGAATCAGACGATTTTCTCAGCAACTGTGAAAGTTTGCTAACAATAAGTTTTCTTTGCTCACAGCCTGACCCTGTTAATATTGTGCCCTCTCATTCCCTTCAGTAAGGGCACACAGCGGTAATTGGGAAGGTAGTTCTACAACCAGGTACTGAATTACTTATGAAGATACAGAGACACATTCTCTGCATCAGAATTGACATGAGTGAAGACTTCACAACTATGACTCTTGCCCTCAACATTGCTTTAATATTTTACCTTGATTGGTGGCATTAAAGGAGAAAGAGTTGATGCTTCTTTTTACAGAACCACTAAAGAGGTACTGGCTGAACTCTGAAGCAAAGACAAATTAATAGTGGTACACAGAACCTCAGAAGAGTTAAGAGCACACATCAATATCCATACCAAAAGATTAGATAAATATTAACATTTTAACGAAAGAAGAAAGTAAATACTATAAAAGTTAAAAATACCTTCCAATTAAGTGAACTGCCTTTCCACACATTACCTGAGCAGGGCTAGGTCTTTATAGCAATTGCTTCATCTGCTTAAACAGAGTCATTTAAACTGATACGGGCAAGGACCAGATCCACAGCTGCTGCAACAACCCAGCTGAACTGAGCACAGCTGTGCCAGTCTGTCTTCAGGGGGAACTGATCCTCACACCTATAGAGCTGTTTACCATAGTCAACCTCAGAACTTATTAGTTTCATTCTGAAATATCACTTGGATTAGCTTGGATTTCCAAAGGCCTTTAAGTGGTATTGCTATAGCTTTCCCTTAGGAAAATAAAGCACAGTTTCTTTTATTTATTAAAACTGTTTCAATTCTAACATTGACAATGACCTTGAAAAAGAAAAAAAAAAAAATCTTGATTTTTTTTTTTTTGCTTGTTTCTACATCCCAGAAATTATTTCAGCAACACATGAATGAAAACAGTGTTTTCCTAAAGTAACCACATATACAGTCTATTGTAAAAACAAATTCATATTGCAAATACTGGCTTATAAACTTAACCATTCCAGGATATATTTACAGGAGTGAAACAGACAATATTAAAACAATTAAAAAAGCGCTAAGTTCACCAAGCAGCACCCTAGCTTACATAAAAACTTAAGTTCTGCCTATGGGTGGAGGGCTCTCCAAAAAAATTATATATATATATAATATATATATATATATATATATATCCATGTTCTAACATACAAGAATACAAACAAACAAAAAAGCAATAAGAAAGCAGAATAAACCAAATTAATGAGAAAGAACTCACCTTATAAACCAACTGCATAGAAAATAGGAGACTTGAGCCAGAGAAGAGTTGCCTACAGCCTTCCCTTTTCACACTGCCGGTAAATGGCTGCTGCCAACACCTGGGCCTTCAATCAGCCTCATATGGCAGTTCTCATGTTTTTGTCTGCACAATTCTCCATAGATATAAAAATAAACATGAATAATTATGAAATATAAGGGAAATGCAGGGAAGCAGTGCTACTGTCATTTGGATAAGTACTTTAGAAGAGACAGAGTGCAAAACTGAGCACGAAAGCACAATGTTACAATGACATAAGTTTGTTAATGGCTGTCCCAGCACAATCCCCATCTATATTTGTGATGCTTGACTAAGTTTGAAATTTTAGCACTAAGCAGGTCACATAAAAATGAAATCCGAAATTCTAAATATCACTTAAATGTTTGCTCTATTGCTCCTGCAGGACGTTTCCAACTCAAAGTCACAACAGTGCATGCAAGAGTGTTTTGACTGCATATTGCCATTAAGCACAGATATCTCCTTACAACAGCAGAGGTCAGGAAGCACATGGTGTGTTGTGCTGGAACATAAGGTCATCTGTAGATCCTCAGTGGAGTAAAGGAATGGGTGAATCAAACACAGTGGGTTTCTAGACGGTGGAAGCCAGCACCTGACAAGCTAATGCATGCATTATATTCTCTTTATAAACTTTTTTGTGCTCTCTAAACATATTTGCAAGAAAGCTTCATTTTGCTACTAGACATACTGAAAAAATCCCACTGAAATCTACAAGAATTTTGGCTAATTAAAACTTCACAAGTTGCAATGTTGTCATTTCAGATAAAAGCAGCAAGACAGGGAGAGGAATTAAATGTGTCCAAGGTCACCTAAGAAGTCAGCAGGGTATTTGGCTTCCAAAGCGCAAAGCAGCAAAATTTATCCCAGTATCACGCATTTAGGTTTAAGAATTCTTATGACCTATTGGCATTAACTGCATTCTTAAGTGTTTGGCATGGATTTGAGCTCATTTTAAGCATATCTCTAAATTCAGGCTGTTATTTTAACTCTGCATCCTTTAGTTCAATCAAAGGCAAATTTATGTATTAGGAAAATGGTGAACTGAGTTTTTCCGGATATTTTTTTTTTTCTAAATTTAGGAATGTATTTTACTGTTTCTTATCTCTGGAAATATTTTTTTACATATTCACTCATCTTCCTTATAAGTAAATAATAAGTAGCAAAACTCTATTAATGCACTAAATTATTTATCTCTAGACGAATTCTTAAAAGAAAAAAGAACTCTGAGGTTCTTCTGTTTAATTAGATTTTACCTTATCTAATTTTAGTAGAAATCTACAATATGAATCCATTTTATTCCTTAAGTCAATACAAAAGTACAGTGCAACTCATTAGTCCATAGGAATATGAACTGCCCGTTCATATACCAAACCACCAGGCATAATTCCAAGGTTTGAGTACCAAACATTTCCTTGCAAATGTTGAGCAAAAAGGTCAATGAGTCACAAAATCACTCATTGCTGAAGTGCAACTGAATGATACCCACAGTAGATTGACAAGACTGCACTCCTTCCTCTGTGGGAGAGATGTCTTGACGTAGGTTTGCTACATTTATACTAAAAGTGCGATGAAAGCTTTGAGGGGTTGTAGACGTACAGCAAATAGTTCACCTCACCAGAAGCACTGAGTTACAGCACAGGGAATGAACACATATGGTGTTCATATTCCAGTACAGATAAATCCAGCTGTTGCAGGGAAAGCTCCCTGAAAAAGATCTCATCCATGAGCACCACTGGATTTACCAAGCTTTTGTAATCCCTGCAAGCTCTGATTTTGACCTTTATTCTTTTTGATGGCTCTCATTAATTCCCCAGTGGATGTTGTTGCTTGTTTGTTTGCTTTAGAAAACAGATGATTATCCCATTCTTCCTTTCTGATGTCAGACAAGAAATCCTACTGTCTAGGAAAGGATCTTTCATTCCTGACTTTACGGGTTGAATTTCATGGTGATGTTTAGTGTCTGTCTCAGTGGATTAGAATGTCTGAGAAAATAGTAACTGGGCTTCCTGTGTGAAATACCACATCTGGGGACTTTAAATTCAAGAGACAAACATCATCTCTCAGTTTCTGGGCGTCAACTATCTTACATCTTTATTCCATTTTTAATAGATAATGGATTCAAAGAAGTACCACTTCCAATTTTCAACACAGATCTAGAAACACCACTCATATTTCTTTAATGGGCGTTGTATCTCAGATGGACTCTTTGAAAGTAGTGCAGCTTGGTTTTGAAGATTCTCATCTTTATTTCCCTGGAAGTTCTTCTCTTTCTACTCATTTTTTGAAAAGGAAAGAGACGATAGATAGAATCCTACTGTGAGCTAAAAGGGGCATAATAAGGGTGATGTTTAATTGAAATCATCAAGTGTGTTTTGTACAAACACTAGCTGGCAATGACGTGTCCTGTTTTCTTTACTGTGGCTGTAAATTAATAATTAAAAAAAAGTTCAGCAACAATTTTTTTATGACTACTGAAGGAGCAATAGATATTCTTTGATATATTTCTGAAACACAACGAACTAGAAATCAAATTCAAATCATATATTAGACAAAATATTTCTATTTAATCACACAAGCAAGACTTGTAAATAACAGAGTTCAAAGCTCTGGAGCAGATGGGCTTTCAGTTTTAATTCTTCATCTGATCTGCTGTATGCCAGTAAATCTCTGAGTTTCATTTGCTTTATTCAAATCCCTGGGCTATTCAGGACACTTTGTGTCAAAGCATTCTGCTGTGGAACTTCAGCTGTTTTATCCAGGCTCGTAAGCTAAAACAGAACCTACGTATATTTTGCACACACAAAGCAGGACAGTATTAACAATGAACTAATGACAAACAAAATTCTGCCTTGCATGAGCAAATGCCCTGCACAAGCGAAGAAGGAGGATGTAGGCACTTCAGTAGTAGGGCCAATTTCAAGTAGTGTTTACTGGAAATTCAAAAGGAAAAGATAGCAGTATGTTAGGAGTTAAAGACTTAAAACTTTTTCGCTACTATGAAATCTTTATCTATGCCAATTTTAATTTGACTTAATTCATGTATTCTACCAAAATAGGATTCAACTGCTTTAACAACAGAGCTAGTAATCACTTGCGTTAACATTAGGGCTCAAAGCATCACATGTAGTAGCAGTGCCAAGTTAGTTTTGGCTGACTGTTTAGATTTAATAACATCGTTTTCAATGGATTTAGCTTCACACTATCTTGTAACATGAAAGACATCGTAGAGTCTTTTTGAGAACTTTCCAGAGTCTTAAATCTGTCCGGAAAAGAAAGAGATCTTGACCTCTTCTTTTTCCAAATGGAACTAGAAAATCCTGCAGTGAGATGCACATCAGCTTATATTGAGTTACATGGAAACACTGAATCCAAATGAATCTTTCCTTTCTCATTTGACCAATTCAGTGAAGAACAAAATCACATCACTCACAGCTAATAGAAACATTCCTATATATCTGTACATAGCTGAAAATTTTCAAAGATATTTTTTTAAGTACGGTGCCTGAAACCCATTGATAAATGTATTACTCTTAGTGGTGTTTGGGAAGGAAAGAGAATAAGAATTGCAACAGATGTGTCTTCCAAAAACCACTTGTTCTTAGAAATAATATTCCTGTTGGTAAAAACAAATTACATTTGTCTTTAAAAGACTAGACATTTTCTTTTACATATTTTTTTTTCTTAAAACCCAGTTATTTTGTTACCACAATTCATCTTAAAACAGCCTATTTGTTTGATTAAATCCAAGTAGTTTTAGCATTTACTATGGAATGACATGGTAACTGTGATAACAGCCCTTGAAAAGAGAAGAGAAAATCTGGGTTATGTGTGAGCACTGATGGACAGGAAGCTCAGCCATGGAGGAAAAATAGTTTTGTCCTACTTTCCGAGCAGATGAGAATTAGAGAGAGAATGAGCCACTTCCAATTTTAGGTCAATATTTTCACCAAGGGAGAACTCCGAAATACGTATTATCCTTTGGCATGCGGCACTCATGTCCATGGAGGCAGAACATGCTGTGCGACCTTTGACACGTTGCTATAACCCTTGGCACTCTGCTAAAATAAAAACCGTTGCCATTGTTTAGATACCAATTAAAATAAATCAAGAGGGGAAACATGGGATGCAAGGTCATGTGCCATTGGCTCTGAAACTACTTCAACTTGTACATGGCACAGAGGTACACGAACTATTCACTTTTCACTCCATCTGTTCGTCTGTCTCTCTAGCCACCAATTTACAGACACACACACACAGTGAATGTACATAGAATTCATACGTCCATAAGAAATGAAGGGGAAATGAAATAGTGCAGTTATGCTGAGCATTTATTTATTTATTGATGCAAGCTTACAGTTTTCATCAAGAAGATAGTTTAAATGTGTGTGTCTACACTCACAAGGTCATTGTTAATTAATAATTAATGCCTTAGCGACAGGGCAAGGGATATCAAAGGCTTTTCAGTACACAACTTCCATATACTTTAATAAAAATACCTCACACTGTTTTTGCAAACTCTGAGGACCTCAGCACACTTGTCGCTTAAACAAAACCCTGACACTTCATGACATGAATAAAAACATAGAAAATTATGTTAGCAAACATGTTGCATGTTTGGAAATAGTTCTAGCCACTAAGAAAGCGTCTGAATGCTCATGATTTGAAAAGTCATGACTTAAAATCCCCTTGAGAAGTCACCAGGTTTTCTTGTTCCCCACTTCCCTGCGCACTGTTAACAACCTTGAATCAAACTATGATGAACTACATTGGAGACGCCAAGAAACAAAGCAAGAAGTCCACAGGTCTCTTTAAAATAACTTGGCCATTTAATGCTGATCATAAGGACTATGTGTACCTGGTGCCCTGAGGGACTTTGATAAACAACAATTCTGCTTTCCTTGTGCTTAGGGAAATAATTGCAGTGTTATAAGTCAGGCACTTATCCAAAATGACCGCCACCTTGGAAGTTATTGCCAGCCTTAGCGATGAATGTCATTGCTTTGTTGGGTTAAATCAAATCCTTCTCATGCTGTTACAAAGCCAAAAGTACCATGTTTTTTGTGAGGATAGGAAGAATGAGAAATATTTGATTTTTAAAAACTGGGTAAAGCTTGCAATAAATGCATGAGCTGTAACAGAGGATGCCAACTCATCTCTGACAAACTATATGCATTTTGACCTCTCTTGGAGCAACACCATAGGAAGGAACAGAAAATGGATTGGTGATGGCATTAAGAAGGAAAGAAGGAAAGTGAACAGTATTTAAGATCCAGTAGGTGCATGTGATACAAGGATTCTTTCCTTCCCAGGAACGCTGGTAGTGCTTCGTAAGGAACAGGCACAGAGGAGTTCGTATGGTCTTTGAAAAGAGCTAAGGCAGCTGACCACGTTCACGGCAGTTAGCAGCGTCTGCCACTTCTGCAGAGGGCTGGGAGCGGCGGAAAGGTGCGCTGAGCTACAGCAACCTGCGGCCGGCAGGTGAGCGGCGGCTCTCTGTACCTGCTGCACCCAACTTTCCCCTCGCTCCCCCGCACAAGTGCCGGCACCCGCCGAGCTCTCCCCGTTCGTTCCCACCCGAGGAACGGCCAACAGCTGCGGGGCGAAGTGCCGACAACTCCGCGCGGCGCTCCCGGTGACACGCGTGGCCGGGAGGAGGGGGAGGGTCGGGGGCGTCCCTCCCGCCGCGACCGCGGACCGGGACGAGCGGGGCTGGGGGTCCGGGCGCAGCCGCCGGCAGAGCGAGCCCCGGGGCCGCTCCGTGGGTATCCGCCGGTAAAAGGCGTGGGAACGCGGGGAGCGCCGCTCACGGAGCCCATTTCCCACGGCTCTGGTCCCAAACGCACGCGACCCCGCCTGGCTGCGTACCCCGCTCCCGCCCCGTCCCTGGGGGTACCCTGGCTCTACAGGCGCACACGCCGAGTGCTGCATCCTCTCCGTTCCCGCTACCCTTCATTCATATGTGTGCCGCGATTAAATATTTGATCAAAGGTTGAATGCTAACGCAAGTCGGTTGTATTTTTAATTTTAACTCTCAAAATAGAGCGGTTTGTAGACGGAGTGTCCAAAGATTCCCCGCCCCCCCCCCCCCCCCCCCGGCCGTGCCGCCCCCCCAAAAAATAATAACGCTGCAGATTGTAGAAGGATTTGAGGCTGCAGCCAGAGAGAAAGGGATTAGGGCGAGAGCGCTGGAAGTTAAATTGTGCTGCATATAAAAAATGGGCGGATTGGTCTCTAGATGAGAGCTTGGTACCACCTTCCTTTCTAAAATAAAATCTCTCTGGCATGAAGTCACAGCCTATTTCACATCCGGTTTACCCTGGGACGTATTACTACTGTCTTGGTAAAGAGAAAGCTTTTGTTGTATAGCGACGGTCGGAATATCGGAATAGAAATTCGGGCTCCCAGCCCGGAGGATTGGAGCGGCGGCGGCGGGCGATGGCCGAGGCGGAGTGAGCGGCGGGGCCGGAGCCGCGCAGCCTCCGCGCCGCGGGCGGGAGCGCAGCGGCGGCACAGCCGGGCAGCGGCGCCGCGGACCCGCGCCCGAGGGGCTCCGGTAAGGGCGGCTGCTGGCACGCACCGCGCACACACACACACACACACCGCCGCACCGCACAAGCACACCGCGCACACCCGCACCGCTCCGGGTGCTGCCGGCTGCGGGCACCGCGTCCCGGCGCGCAGGCGGCTGCTCAGCTCTGCTCTGCTCTGCTCTCCCCGCAGGTACCGCCGGGTCGGGGTGGGTTTTTCCTACCCCCTCCAGCTCGAAAATCCGCAGCGATCGAGGGGCGTTTTTACATTTCTTTCGCTTATTTACCTTTTTAGCGTGGTCGGGTTTCTACTTGGAAAAGGTGGATGGGTTTGGGGGGGTTTGTTATTTATTTATTTTGCTCCCAGGGAGGCGGTGGGAGGGGTGGCTTGCTCAGGGCGAGGGGGAAATACAAAGTTGAAATGCCAGGAGGAAAACAAGTCCAGATTTGCACCTCGGAGCCGTGCAATTCTGTCACTGGGGGGTCAAAATGCATCAAAATGCTTTTTTTTCTCCCCCCCCCCCCCTTTTTTTTTCTTTTTTCTTTTTTTTTTTTTTTCCAGTGGGTGCTGCTGAAATGCTCGCAGCCGCGTGGCTCCTTCTCCCATTTTGAACGGGGAAAGCAGAGCTGGTGCCCAGCGGTGTGAGCCTGGGGAGGCCGGGGGGCAGGGGATGCTGCTGTCCTGCGTTCCCTCAAAGTCTACACCGTTTGGCTTTTCCAGCTGTCAGAAACTTTCCTCCTCTAGGATTTATAGCGCCTTTCTGGATTTGTTGTAGGAGGGAATGGTGTGAAGGGCTTGGGGGGAGCGAGCGTGGAGCTCAACAGATCAAGATAGTTCCAAATAATTCACTTTCCCTTCTTCAGCCGGAGAAGCCTTTTGCAGAGGCAGAAGTTGGCGGGACTGGGAGAGGAGATTTTGGAAGCCAAAGATGTTGCCTCTCCATCTATGAGGGGGCTGATCCCAGAGCAAGTTCAGATACAATCTCGTCCCTGAAAATCTTCCTCCCTGCCTTCCATCGGGCTCCTTTCCACCCAGTCAGATTAGCTCGGCCCCACTAAATGCTTATCTGCCGATCATTTGTCTATAAACGCATTAATTATATCTCGCTGCTTACATGCAGCTTTGTAATGATATTTTATTGATTTAAATTGTCCCTGAGGGTGTGCAGTGAATTGGGATAGCTGTATTTAAAGATACAAGAGCATTTCTAGGCACAGTGCTTTGTTTTCTCAGGCAGTTTAAAAACTCCATTACTGGGGAAAAGATGGGCTCCAGATTTTGTTTATTTAATGTAATGGATGGTAAAAATCAACTGGATTCCAGTGCACTAGGTATTCAAGGGGAACCTGCAGCATCTCCTGGGCAATCAGTTGAATCTAGAACACCGATTCCACAAATGTCAGCCAACTTTGTGTTTTATGGCTCATTGGAAAGCAAAAGAAACAATCTGGTTGTGTTACTTTTTACTCAAAGGTAAAGTGAGAATAACTCACTCTGGAGAGAGGACAGGAAACGTTTTGAAGTGAGGAAAAGGCTCTGATGCAAAACCACTTTCCAGCAGCAATCAGAGCCTGCTAGGGACTTAGGAGATGGTGTGTAGGATGTCAAAACATGGTTTCATTGTGAGTTGTGTCCTTTAGCCTGACAAAAATATTACTGTGCATATGTAGCAGGAGATCACAGAGTCAGAGTCTGATGATGATACTCCTGTGAAACAAATATTTCAGGGAAGAGGAGAGGAGTCTCAGCCAGAGAAGAAAGTTGCTGCTGCCACACCAAAGCAAAGCAGAGTCTGTGGGGGAAGCACCGCTTTCCTGTGGTGCACAGATATACACTGACACCTTACAGGAGCCTTGGGAGGGCTCAGGCTGGCTCAAGTCGAACAAGAGAATTACACTTGCTTACCTGGAAATGTTAGGAGGTGCCTTGTCAGGAAAGAATGGAGTAAGGACTGTCTCAGAGTTTGGGGACAGCAGCTCGAGCTCATAATTACTTTTGTTGAAGTTCAAGAATAATGCAAACAAGAACAAACCCCGAGTGCAACATATGTTCCTCTCCAAGCTTCTATGTGCAAAAGGGGAAGGAAAACAAAATGGCCAAGGCCCCCCTTGGGCTGAATGACACGAGCACTGGTATTGTGAGGTCACTGTCTGACACCAAATGATTCTGCAAAAGTCGCCTGCATGGGATGGCTTCTTCCCATTGTACCTGCTTTAATGTAGAGGGCACTGACGATTATTTTCCTTTCAGTTTCAGAGCCCACCATGAAGAGACTCCTCGTTCTTTGCGACTGCCTCTGGGCCTGGAGCCTGCTGCTGAATGCACTGACTGAAAGAAGGTGAGGAGATGTTTTTGAATGCATCGACATGTTTTGGGAACCTTGAATTTAATGCGGCAGTGTAATATTGCATGGGCTGCACTACTGCTCATTGTATTGAGGAAAGTTAATCCCTATTCAAATCCCAGATAAATCTAACTAAGAGAAGATTGAAAGAAAACTGCAATTTGTTTGCATAACAATATATATTTTTTAGCAGTATTGTGAATAAAACAAAGCAAAGCCTATCTAAAACAAGCTAAAGGCAAAGTGAGTTTTAAACACCTATCCAGTCTTTTATATTCTTACAGAATGACTGCTCGAGAGTAAAACTTTCTTAGAGAAGGGAAAAAAAAAACACCTGTAATTAATGTGCTTTGTTTTGATTTTTATTTTTGAGTGCTTGCTCATAACTTTTTCTCCTGTGGGCGCTGCTGGAATGCTCCCAGCCCCGTAGCTCCTTCTCCCATTTTATCCCCAGGGGAAAAGGGAATAGAAGTCATTTTTTGTTGGGTCAGGATTGTGTTCTAAGTCAGTACCTGTACCTGTGACTCCAAAGCAGACCTCCTTGGTGAAGTGGGACTGCTTGGGTAAGGAATAGGCAAGCTCAAACCTGACAGCTGAACTATTTGAAAGACAATGTTGCACTGAATTTTTATGGAATGCATGTAAAAGTTTTGATCTAAAAACAGCATTCAGAACAATTAGTAGTGGTATATTATCCAACAGCAAATATGTTAACTAAAAACTGTAAGGTAGTTTAGAGTATACTGAAGGCTATGACATTCAAGAATGAGTAAAAGAAGTTACGAAGACTGGAAGATACATTTCTGTATTTTGGAAATATCTGTGTATTGTCAGTAGTGCTGCCTCATGACCCAGCAGCAGCTTCAGTTTTGCTGTGTTGAAAGTGATTCCTATAAGATTCATTTGCGCCTGGATGTCCACAGTGTCTTCTCACATATAAGCAGCTCTAGATGAGCTTACCTTCTGGTACCTTGACGAATTTCAATAGACTGAAGTGTGCAAAAGGACAAAGGTTCATCTGCACAGCTGTTTTCTCTTAAAAAAAATAATCAGAAATAAAAGCAGTTGATTCCTTTAACGTATAGAATAAGTGTGATGTTTTAGAAGAAACGCCTTTGTTTTGATCACATATTAAGAAACATGAGGTTTTCAAGTGTTCATGAAGTCCTACACCTGGCTTGCCTAGGTAATCTTGTGAAAATGTGTTGAGTTGTTATATCAGTATGTGTACATCTACATGTGGATGTTCATGTGTGTTCTGTCTATAATGTACGCAAGTGCATTCCTAATGCGAGAATTAAAATGCATTGGACTAGTGTTTAAAAATTATATGGTGTGTCAGTATTATAATGACCTGTAGATGGAGTTAGTGCACAGTGTTTTATTATACTGTGGCTTAATATGAAACCACAGTCACATACAGTCACTTTTCCCACACATGTACATATTCTACATAAATTGCATCTGTTTTTAGAGCCATTTTGTCATAGTAACTTCCCTTGCCTTTTCTTCTGGAGTGCTGTTAATTCTTTAAGAAAAAAAAACAATTGTCAGACAAAATGTTTGTGATGCAGAAGCACACAGTCCTTCCATATCATTTTTCATGAAAAACAAAACACAAAATCCAGAACAGCACTGGGGCTGCTTTAACATGGGAGTTTTGACTGAAATATCACAGCCCCTGTGGAGCTGCAATGTGCTTGATACGTACACAAATGTTCAGATTGTTCCTGTTGTGACGATGTGTCCATTAAAACCAGCCCTAATGGTGCTCTTTACCTCTGAAAAAATGGTGGAAAGAACAGGTGAGGGTACTGACAGATGCAACAGCCAGGGTGGAAGCGCTGTGTTGTATTGCATCTGCTCAGACTGTGCTGCCTCTATAGTCCATCTTTCTGACAGTGCTTCTGCAAACATACTCAGTTATTTACCCCTAGAATTTCTGAAGTCTTTTGATATCCTTTTGCCACCTTAATTCTGATGACCTTCTGCTATCCTTGAGAGATGTATGTGCAGCAGCTTGTTTAATGACAATGAGTGTTAATAGAGAATGTAATCCAGTGAACATTCCTGTATTGCAGTTCTACATAAGACATACAAGAAAAAATGCTTTACAAGATACTGCTCAAAGGAGACAGCAGGAGAACTTGTTATTAAGTGACATATAGGAAAAAGAAAAGAAAAGCATATTAGCATCTTACAATGCAACTGTGGGTATGAAAAATAAATACAAATCAACCTAATCTGTATTAAATGAAATTGTGTGATGTGACTAGAAGAAATGCATAGTATTGCTAGCATTTTTAAAAGGCTGCTTGAGATTTTTTCTTCTTCATTAGGAACAGTGATTTACATGCATTGAAGTACCTTGAAAACTGTTCTCTACAAGTCACATACGAGTGAAGTAAAACAATGCTGTGAATGTCAGATCTAAAACTTGTTCAAATATGCAGTGATACTTATTCAAATCTGAACTGCGAAATAGCTGGGAAGCATTTGCAGAGCATCCATACTCAGACAACCTCTCCTCCTCCTTTCTGTTTGATACAAGTGGAATATCTATGTCAGATATACAAGAATGTTTGACTTAAAAAGGATGCATTGCTAGATAATAATTTTGCAGCTACTTTAAGGGGATCAGCTTTTTTTGCATATTGGTAATATTCCTTGCAAGACGGCCTTTGCTGGTTAGAGCAGAAGCGACTGTCAGAGCACTGAGAGCCATGTACCACCAGGGTTGTACAGACAGCAAACTGCTCAAAGAGTCATGGCTGTGGCTGTAGCTGAGCTTTACAGACGTTTCTGGTACTGCACTGTTGATCCAGTTCAGTATCAAGCATGAGAAAGTGATGTTCTGCGAAGCAGTGTTTTGTATTTCAGTCATGATGACTACACATGTTTACAGTGGAAGTCCTCCCAGCAATGAATGAAAAAATGGTACTGGGCTTGGCTTTAAGACAACTGTAATCTATGATTAAGGGAATTATCTATGATTGGAAAGGTTTCAGATTTAAGAAAAAAGTCAATTCTGATGCCTTTTACAGCAGACAGAAACCACTAAGCCCAAGGACTTCGTTCTGATTTGTAATGATGGAAGTAAGATTTTGGTAGCTGAGATCAAAGAGCTTAATTCTGCCCTTATTCAAGCAAAATTTCAGGACCTTTGGCTGAGTTAGAGTAATACATTCAGAATCTGTAAGCAAAGCTTTAGAGATAGGACAGATCTGCTTCCCAAGAAGTGGTTCCATCTGTAAGGAAAAATGGGAGACATTCCTCTGAATGCAGCCGCTACAAGAAAACAGGAAGTAAAGCACGATTATTTACAGATTTGTGATAGTATACCCTCATATGATTTACTTATTTACTCTTGGTGGGATCTTGATTTTGTTTTTTTAGCATTTATTTTCAGTTCTTAAATATCAGTGCTCTCACTTTTTTTTATGCAAATCACTTTGTCTTTCTTAGCATGCAATTCCTTCATTATCTGTTGTAACACAAATGAGCCTTTTACTGAAAACATGTTGGAATATTAATATTATAAAGATTACTGAATAATGAGATAAGCATTGAGGAATTGAAGTTATATTTGCTCACCTCACCCTTCATGGAAAGGCACTAGTTTTCTCAGATTTCACTAAAAATGTACAATTTAAAAATAAAACGTTTAAATGAAACAACCCTATATTGCAATTTTCTGGAGGAGATTTTATGGCCATAAATCAGAATAATCAGGATTAGACACATTTTGGAGTTATTGCTTTGTAAGGTTCCTGATAGCTGTGTTTCAGTTTTAACTGTTGTGTATTTCAGCTATGGACAAACCTCATCGCAAGATGAACTTAAAGACAACACCACAGTATTTACCAGGATATTGGATCGCCTGCTGGACGGTTATGACAACCGCCTGAGACCAGGACTGGGAGGTGTGTTAAAATTTTCAAAGTGTTAGAGAAAAAAACAATTAAAACAATGTTTTTTTTCCAATATAAACTTGTTTTCCTTCAATTTATAAATATATATATAAACGTTGATATGTAATATCTGTTTTTTTCAAAAATGCTGTGCTGTCTTCCACATGCTCAGTTTTCACACATTTTTGCTTGAAGAAAGAAAATGGTTGACAATTCTAGACCTCTGAATATCTATTAAAATTTTGAATGTAGGAAGAATAAAAGATGTGACCTGACAAATGGCAAAAATTTATGAATCAGACCTAAACAGCACATGCAAACATGCAAAAATCCCACTGACTAAGAGTAAGAGGATCTGGTTTTAAAACAGAAAACATCAATTAACCTTAGTCATATAAATGTCTCAGAGAAGTTTATAACATTTTTTCTCCATGGGGTATGTCAGGATTTGTTTCTGTAACGTTTTGTCTTTGCAAGTTGGTTAAAATGTCTTTCTTCTGCTCTCAGGGCTGAATCCATAAAAAGTTATAAAACCATACAGCAATTACATCTTTATAAAAATATTCTTACAAAGCCTACTCCTTATCAGCATCCCTGCGTTGACTCTCTGATTTGTTCGTCAAAGATATGATCCGAAAACATGGTCTTATTATTCTGTGACTCAAGGCTAGCATCTTGCAATAGCTCTTGCATTGTGAGCCTGCTTCTTCCATGGTTTGACTTCACTGACTTAAAAGAATGACATAGATACAGAGATAAAATTCTGTTTATAAAGTGTCTATTAGAAAAAAACATTCAAAAATGGGTTGGTTTGTAAATTTTTGTGTGCAGTTCCAGATAATATAAAACAAAATAAGAATCACTTATCTACCGGTACTTTTGCTTATTTGCTTGTAAACCTTTGGATTAGTAGAGAAACAAATGCTCTTTAATCTTTGATTAATGCAACTGTAGAATTCAGTAAGCTACTGTATCACAGTAAATAAACACAGCACAGAAGGCAGTAAATAAACGAAACTCTGCAAACTGTGTAAAGTCTGGTACACGTCTACAAGAACAATCTGAGAACATGATGATTTCTTGAGAGCTTTGTAGCTGTTAGGATTTATTTTACAGTTACTGGAAGAGTAAACAAAAGGAGACCCACAGAAAGGAATTTCTCTCCTCTGGATTGCAATCCAGAGATTGGTCACAAGGTCTGCGTAGACCCAGGCCAAAGACCTGTAAGACTACAATTTGCCTTTTATTCAATACAGTGTACATTTGTGATGTCAGTGCCTCAGAATAAATTTAAATTTGCTCTTCTATTCCTCAGTGTAGAACACTAGAACTAAGTGTATCAAGACCTTTTGAGAATCCCACATCAGATGAAATTCTGTGCAGTAGATTCATGTTTAAAATGCTTGATTCAAAAGACATGATTTTATTCCACAAACTAGAGACATACATATAGGCCAGTAGTTTTAATTATAATGCCAATTTATAATAAAGGGTTTATGCTGGAATTCAGCTGGAAGTTCAGCTTTTCAAAACATTGTTCCTAGGAAACTCGAGATGATGTAATTTTGATGTATTTCATTTAGATAATTTGGGGGAATATATTCTGACATGTTCCAGACATAGAAATATCCAGCAAGAAGTGCAAATTTATGTATCAGTACAGCTTGGTTTTTGGAGGCAGATGTTCAACAGCCTTCCATTACAGTTTGATTCACTACTGGAAATTCAAAATGTTTGCACTTTCTTTTTTTCTGTGTCTTCTAAGAAAGAGTAAATGAAGTAAAACAATGCATGGTATGGTTACTTTCTCCTATAGAAAGGGCCAAATTGCAGAAAGCTCTCTGCTTATCCCTCTAAGACCTCTCCTTATGTACTACACGTATACATATTCCAAATATATGGGAAACTGAATTACGTACATGAACAGAAACAAAAAAGAGAATGAATTTCTGACTAATTTTGAACCGCTCTTTCAGCATGTGTGGAGTCAGTGCCTGATTAATTTTAAAGCCTCCCTTTTTTAACATTTACTTTTGCGGTATCACCTCAAAATGAAAATGAAGAAATGCATATGCTTTTCAGAGAATAAGGCATTAAATACTATTAGTTGTCAGATTACTTAGTAAGACCATACCTGAAATAAAGTGAATAGCTCTGAGCATTCTGCCATTAAACAAAGAACAAATTACTTATCCTTAGAAAGAATATAAAAACATGGATTACGGGACCCACTGGGAAAACCGGCTGAATAACTGAATATGTGTATTATTTTAAAGAACGGCATTGTGGCTAAAATTAATCTCATTTTTCTTTAAAGGAAAAACACAGCATTTCGTTATGCACTGACAAATTTCCACCTGTTATCAATAATCACTGATATAAATTGTGTTATTTAGATGTTCACTGCCTCCATATGTGGGCACAGTCATTTAGTCAGACATCACTAGGAAACAGCATCCTTAGCATCCATCCATAAACATGGACAGATAACTATATTTACCGTTATTTCTGCTTGGAAAATAGAACTTTAAAAATGAATCTAAAAATGTTCTGAATCACACTAGAGGACCCCTATTAACTCTACAAGAGGATACTCATCTACAAAAAGGAAGATGGAGGGATTGTACAGAGTAATGTGTTGAATTTGAAAAGGAGGGAATCATGGCAGACATTAAGAGAAAAAATAAAAAGTGAAGTCACTTAGGTAAAAGCTTAATTTTCTGTGTGAACTGAATGCATCCTAGTACTAGGAGTGAAAAAGATGTTGCTCCCTTTTCCAATGCACAGTGCTGAACAAAAGAAAGAATCAGACAGTAATCTGAAGGTGTTCTATAAGGAGGAAAACTGAAGTCAATGTTTGGTGACCTCCCGTAGTAAAATTCTGTATCTATGGTGAGAGTTTAAAAGAATGGAAAAGCAGTAAGAAATGATACAAAACTAAGTTTTGTGAATAAATGAATATCACATTGACTTTTGTTCTGGGATGTATTCATGTGGAGAATACATACGAGTCCTAGCTTACTACCATGGCAGGCATGGAGGGCCACAGGGTAGAGAGAGCTTTCACAGGGCAAGTTGTTTGCACCCGGTGCTTGAGATTCAATAACATGATATCAGGTGTAGCTACAGAATTTTTTTTAAACTATCATCTTAGTGGTGTACACATCTCCTCTATAAAACTAAATGATATCAGGTGGTCTGTGACCTCTTAATTTAGAACAACTGCAAATGCTGCTTATCCCTTTGAGAGGGATTTTGTAGTGCGAAGATGGATTAATATAGAACTAAGAAGAGGTTTGATCAAGCAGGTCAGATAACATCTCCCTAAATTGAATTTGCTTTTATTGTTGGGTTGAGTGGCCATTAGAGCATCCCAAATAGATCACAAATACTACTTTAGTATTGAACAGAATTATATTTTTATAATGTTATCAGTAAGGGATATTTGTTATCTGTCTTTTGTGATGGATATCAACACTGAGTGTGACTGTCCCTAAGTGGAATGTTGGTCCATTTCAGGCAATTCATTACTTCCACAAAGTGCTTATATTTAAAATGACAGAGAATAAACTTGACAGTATTATGCTAAATAGGCTTTAAAATTCAGCTTTTCTAGAACACTGTCTATAAATATACGATAAACTGACCTTCTGGTGATCGTGGTCCCCGTGGAAATTGTTTAATTTAAGCTCACATCTAAACTAACTTACAATTTCGTGAAAATATGGTTCTAGTCTGTATATGCAATGAAAATTTAGTTAAACTTTATTTATTTCCATTTTAAATGAAAAGAGAGACCTATACTGAAGCTTACTCATAATCCGATAATGAAGAAGCATCAGATACTATACTTCACCCTCTAAGAACTTAAAGGGTTTATTTTATTTTGTTTCCAGCTCTGTAGGTAACTGATGTAAGGACAGTTGTAAAAAGACAAGACCTTAGGAAAATAGCTTTGATACAACAGTAGGGACATTCTTCACTATGAGAGTGGTGAGGTGCTGGCACAGGCTGCCCAGAGAGGTTGTGGATGCCCCATCCCTAGAGGTGTTCAAGGCCAGTTGGATGGGGCGCTGGGCAGCCTGGTCTAGTATTAATTGTAGAGGTTGGTGGCCCTGCATGTGGCAGGGGGGTTGGAAATTCATGATACTTGAGGTCCCTTCCAAACCTGGCCATTCTGTGACTCTGTGGAGGCAGCTTTGAGCTGTTAACTGCTGTGGGGAGAGTTAGCATGTGATGGCGTAGCTGCCTTCATAGCAGCGTGGACTATGGCTGAGCAATGTCAGGACAGGCCATTGTTCTCCATTTTGGTATCTACTTTTGAAGTCCATGTGCAGTTTTTTCTTCAGTAGGAGCAGTTTACACCATACAGGCATCTAATTCCCTTTCATTCAAAACCACAGGAAGACTCTTCTCCATTTTAATAATTATAGCACACACTTAAACAAGACATGCAGGGGGAGCAGGTGCAGAATCAAAAATAAGGAAATTAATTTAAAATACGAAAATGAGTAATTCTGATAAGCCTTGTGTTCATATACCAGCAGGTGAGAAAGGGAAATAGTTAATGTATAGTTTTCTATGATAAATGGGCTTATTTCATGCTGTTAAAATCAATCTATATTCCTTATTCTGTTCTCAATTTGTAATCCAGTCACAATTCTAGAAATAATAACCTCCCTGGGAATTTAAATCAAAACACTTATTGTTTTTAGGTATTAATTTAAAGCGTTTATCCTAGCATCGTTACCAAAACACAGTGGTTGTAAGCAATGACAGTAGTTTATACTGACTGATGCTTTCGTAGGCATATCTGGATCAAAATAATTTCCCCCTGATATAAACTAGTTTATTGCTTGATGTTGTGTTCTGGTGCCTACATGTTAAACGCAGTAGTCATTTTGCTGATCCATAACCAGTTGGACCTTACAGTGTACATCATTAAACATAATGTAAAGCTAGTTGGTCACTAATAATTTACTTTTTATTTTATTATTATTTTTTAATGGAATTACACAATCTACAGATATCTTATCAATTCCTGGTTCAGGAAAAAGATGTTATAGTCAAGAGACATGGCCAGTGTATTCACAATTGATGGATTTATCCTCAGCAGTAAGATCAGCTCCTGGCCTGAACTTTTTTTGTTCAATAGCTTAGAATTTTCTCTAGTTCTTAGGGACATTGTAAAGATTTTGAATATAGATCAGGATTTGAAGTTCTTGAAACAAATCTCAGTGCGTTCTGAGCATTTGAAGCACAGTTAAGCCTTCCCATGATATTCAAGCTCTAAACAGAACATGGTTAACCTTGATTCTAAATATACATCCTAACTGTATGCATACAGTAAACGCATCTTCTGTGCAGGAGTGACTCACAACGTTTGAAGCTCTAAACACAGCACAGCTGAATCATCTATTTAGTAAAACAGTAAACAAAAATTTCAGAACTTCCACATAGATTTGGAAGGGCTAATTTATGTCTTCATACACATTTCCACATTTTTCTCACTCCTCTTGAAAATGTGGTACATATCAAAGGAAAAACTAATCATCTGATGATGTGCACAGTGGTTTTTTTTTGGATTTGAGGAGGACAGGGATTAGATGGTCTGTGAAAGTCTAACTGGTATGATGGTAACAGTCTGTTGTGATTTCAGAATCAAATTTTTCTATTACTAATTATGAGTTTTGTGTCACTTAAATTATCTTTGCTGCAGTATGGAAATGAAAAGCACCACTAATTTTCTATTTATTTTCTCAGAAACTTTCCATCTTAATTTGGAAGCCTTTAGTTTCCATTTTGTTTCCCCAAAATCATTTCCTTGAACTTTAACCTCTACACCATGACCATATGTCTCCTAAATCTCTGAGTTTATATTATTAAGAATGAATCCCTTGGGGCTGATTCTGAAGAGCTTCCAGCATCTTCTGTTTCCTAATGACACTTGTGGGAATGCCTCAGTAGAAAGGAGATGGAGAAATGGCAAGTCAGAATGAAGGATCTTTTAAAGGGTTGTTTGAGATTCGCTTTTCAATATACAGAATGCTAATAGATCTTATGATGATAGTAGATTCTCAGTCTCAAGATGATAAAACATCTGTAACTTAAAAAGTGTACTCATGATTGTCTTACTCATTAGTGTGAAAACTATGTCTTCTTTTTCTGCTGGCTGTTTCATACCAGACCATAGCTTTCACCTCTTGAACTTTGTAAAAGTGATGAGTTGAAGGAGAGAGCACTCTTCTTCCAAGCCAAGTACTTTCTGGATAACCATATGCTTCTTCCCGTAATAGAAGATTAAATTCTCACTGTGGATTTCTTTAAGACAAGAGTCAATTAGATGTCAAAAGAATCCTTAAATTTCTCTGAGTCAGTTGAAAAGCTTGTAAACAGTGATAAGGTCATGCCTTCATTTCACTGGAGAGCCAAGTAGGAAATTGCACATATCCAATGGTTTTGTCAGATTCAAAGAACCAAAAGAACCACCATTAAGCAACTCAGCTACATCACAGTACTTTACTTCTGTAATTACAAATAATAAACTAGAAATTTCATCCTTTGGTTTTTCCAACGAGCGCTACAGATTTCCTACTTCCTGATTTAATACAAGGGTCATTCAGTGCATTACAAAATGACGGTAGAATGAGAAGCAATTTTACATTCAGATTATTGCTATCTTACAACGAGAGGCATTTTTTTGTATAAAGTTTTTTACTAAAACTATTAAACATATATATTGACAAGTTGTAGAGCTTTCAGAATGCAACTGAAAACCCTATGTACACTGTAGAACACTGACTCTCACTAGAATTTTTGGGTTATACATGAAAGTGTATATTGTTTTTAAACATATTTCACTTTTCTTTGTGTAAGAACTTCAATTAATCTTGTTTGTTCCCAGATGCAAAAAAAAAAAAAAAAAAGAACAAAAACAATGAAAAAACCACCACCAACCAGAAAACACATCTGAAATGTTTTTCAAATCAGAGGATTCTATTAATTACTTTCATCTAATTTTACAATATTTAAGTAATAATATATAGATGTTATATATGTTTCTTAGTCTTATGACTTCGTAGTCAGTTTTTGCTTCGCTGCATGACCTTTACTTTCTGTACATGTACTTTTCTTTTAGCCTCTTTAAAATTAGTTTTAGTGTAGCAGATTTCACACATTATTTATTTTATTTGGAAGTTGTTTGAGAAATGCATATCTCCTTCCACATTTGAAATTCCTAAAACAAACAAACAAAAAGCCACAACAAAAACAAACAAAAAAACCCAACCCACACTGGTTTCTACAGTGCTCATAGTAAATAGTAAATGTTCTGAAATCACTCTGAGTTCTGAGAGCTGATGGGGTTACCCCCACTCAACACTGTTAGGATGTATGCCTTCAGGTGGTGTTACTCCTTGCAACTATATTTAACTCAAGAGAGTTATTTTGATACTTGCCATCCTGGGTGAGCATTTTCTGATGTGTATCCTAGAAAATACCAGGATGCTCAGAAGTGACTGGTAGTCTGAGTACAGGGGGCAGGGAGAGGAAGGAGAGAGATGCAGTTTGTTAATTTCTTAAAGGAACTTTAAACAGTGCATCCCCATAAGCCAAATGTTTGGTTCTGTGTGGAAATCAGACAGACATAAAAAAGATATAGTAGAGAGGTTGAGATCATGTTCACTTGGATAAGTTTTAACTTGTTTTTGTTTCTCATAATCAGGACTAATGAAGCCATCTCATGCAAAAAATAAATAAAAATCTTTTTTATACACTAGAATGTATTTTATCTCTCTCTTTTTTTCTGTGTTTCTGTGTCTCAGCACTAAATGCATAATTCATAAGCCTGGGGTTAATTATTAGAGACCTTCAATCAGCTTGCCCAGCAGCACACTGGGTACCCAATAAGACTTTTAAGAGTAAAGTGTAAAATACCTGGCACTATGTGCATTGTCAGACAAAAACCTTTAATAGTCAAAGAGTGACAGGATTTCTACAACAGCAGAACTACGTCTGCTGTTTCAGTACAAGTCATGTCTCAAAAAGTCCCATGGAAACACGACAACAAAAAAAAATGTTGCTGACAATATTCACTGTGAAATTACATTGAGAAGCAATAAATTATCAGGACTGTATTGTAGACCAATTTTAGAATTGCTAATCAAAGCCAATAATTTTTCTATTTATTGTGAGAATTGGTAATGGTTAGATCTAATGAAGACTGTTGATAGACACTCACTGTCCTAATTTCCTGCTTCATCAGAGCGTGTAACTGAAGTGAAGACTGACATCTTCGTCACCAGCTTTGGGCCTGTTTCAGACCATGATATGGTAAGTGATGGCCTATATTTCTAGAGCATTCATTTTCTCTTGTCTTTTTAATTTGAAGGATGGAGGATGTAAGCAATAACTTATTTACTACTGTTTTTTTTTTTTTTGAGCACTTGATTCCAAAATGCTGTCAGCATTTATGTGCAGTGATTCCTGTTAGCTGTGACTGCATTTAAGTGCCCTGAAATTAGCATCCTCGATGACTTTAATAATGTATTTTAACAGACCTTATATTTGCTACCTAATATATTATGAAATGCATTAAGGTTTGGATCAGTACTCTTCTGAGAATGATTGCTCAGGTCCTTGCTGGCACATCACTGATCCAATTTGCTGAGAAAGATCATAATCTTAAAATGCAATTAACACTTGTGCTTACAATGTGACATCCATACACTCTAACCTGTATTTTTATATTAAAAGCTACTGATCAATGGGAAGTGAGTTTCTTCAAACTTGGCTGCTGAAAGAGAAGAGAAGATTAATGAGAGAATTAGTGTCACTTCTTTATGGCGTGAATATGAAAATCAAATTGCCAGATAACTGCAGGGGATTCAGAAGTTCAGAAAACTGAATGAAGATGTTGCGATCCCTGGTCTTAAGAGATAAAAAAAAATGTGTAAATATATGGATAAAGTACTTTAAATTAAGCATATAAATGAGATCTTCATTGCTATTGACAGGGAAAGCCTGGCTTGCAATTACTAGTATCTGTTGGATCCTGTATAAAGATGAATGCTGAAAACATCCTCATTAATTTAAATGGGGGGGGGAAAGAAAGAAAATTCAGTCTTGTTACTGCCTGCATTTAACTAGAAGCATTCACAGAAGAAAGAAAAAATAAGAACACGTGGGAAAAATATCATAGGAAGTTCAGTTTATCTCTTCAAAATTGTCATTTGTTTAATCAAAACTGAAAATGTAGATGGGCCTTAAACACCAGAACTACAGAGCAAGTAACTATTCTAAACTACTTTATTTTCATAAAAGAGCTTTATGCAAAGCCACCATTTTCCTGACTGCTTGGATGACACTATTTATAAAACTACAATCAAAACGGTATTTCCAACTCACACCATCACATTTACATGAGAAAGAAAAGCTTGGACTATTTCCAGCTTCTGCTAGGAAGTCCTGAAATCAAAGGGCAATCCAGGGAAACAGTCACACTGATGACTTGTCTCCTCAGTTCATGTATGGAGTGCTGTGTCTAAGTACTATACCATGAAGAAGAATTCAGAAAAATTCAATAAATTACTCCTGCACTTTTTTTTAAAATGTTTTGAAATACAATTCCTAGATATTAGTCTAAATTATACATTAAAATGTGAGGTTTTTTGTTTTTTTTTAATTAAGAATTGCTTCTGACACCTAAACTTCCTGCTCTGGTGATTGAATGAGCAATTTTTGCTTTTCCAGTTCTGTCTGGAAATAGATAACCAACCATGAAACTAAATGAAAACTTCAGACACAGTCATGGGTCTAATACACACTTAATTTTTAGCGCTGAATTAAAATTGCAGCAGCTGTAGCTTGTGAAGGCAGTTGCTGGATTTTTTTAGAGATCTGTCTTTTTGGGAGGTAGATAGTTAAAAATTCCTGAAAATTAAACTCCTTTGAAGTATTAGAGTGGACACAGATGCTTGGAGGAGGTGAGAATAAAAAGAGTACTAGATACATGCTGGTGAAAACACAAGGTAACACTTGTTAGAGTTACCTGACCAACGTACTGTATGATCTGTTGAGTCAGATTTACTAGGAAATTCAATTAATGAGCAGCAAGTTAATAAACAGGCACCGATGCTTTCCTACTCACAGACATAAATTTAGAGCAACCAGTGATCCTTCTATATTATTTGGGAATAGTGTGTCTGGACTTCATTGTGTACTTACAGTTGATAGTTTCAGATGTTTTCATTATTGAGTAGAAGGTAAAGCTAATTTGATGTTCCTGGGAAAACTAATATTTGCATAGGATTTGGGTTTCTGGGATAAAATATTGAAGTCAAAAATAATCTACTTTCAAAATTACAAATAAGTATACTTGGAAAAAAATAAATTGACCTCAGTATAGCTGCATGATTATAGCATAAGCAATCACTGCCAAAAAGCAGACAGGCAGGTGTTCACAGATTTTGAAAAGCAAGAGACCACAGAAAGGGATTTAGTGTAATACTCCTACTCACCTCGCATAGAAAGTAATGTGTGTACAGCCTACTTATGCTAACTCTTCTGCTTAAGGAAATGTGTGAAAATGAGAGAAAAACATAGAGGGAAAGATCAAATGAAGAGCTTATCCGAATATAAATTCATGTTAATTCCATGCACATTTAATGCAAAGCCTTCTGTGCATGCTACAAGTTGACTGTCGACACTATCTTTTGAGAGCTACCCCAAATTTGCTCCAGTGAGCAGAATGACAGCGTTGACTGGGTTATGGGATCTGGTCACAGGAGGGTCTCACAGGCATCTGTACTGGCATGCCAAGGGGACGGTGCACTGCTGTCTGAGCCTAGACTGATGGCTTGAGGCTGGGAATGAGCTATTCCAGCTGACGCCATATGTTATAAAACTACAGCCACAGTGAGACACCAGCATACCTAGACCATCTGTTTGCAGGAATCCAGTGAGGCAGTTATATAGATAGTAGGTTGATATATCAGGCAGAACATGGTGTTCCTACCCACTCTCAAGACACTCTTTTAAGAACAGCATAGACATAACCTGTTATTCTATAAAAAGAATGCCTTCTCTCCATCTTAAACCTGTGAATAAAGTTAAACAGGAGAAAAACACCTTTGGAAATAAAAACATCTAATCTTGGAAGTACCTCACAGATCTTGAGGCACGATCTTTCAGATGGTGGATTGAACTAATAAGCAGATAACTGCTTATTCTCACATGTCATTTTTTTAAAATTTATATATGTATATATATTGTCTGGAATAAGAAGCATTTACAGTAATTTTGTTCATTAAAAAAAAAAACAAACACAAAAATAAGCCAACAACACAGTTTTCCCAGTAAGCCTTCATTCCCACTGCTTCTCTACTGTATGCTTTTTGGGAAAGAATTTCTGCCTTTGTACCTTCCTATATATCACCTAGTACAATACAGACCATGTTGTGGTCTACCATGTACATAAACAATTTCCAGGGAGAGAGAACAGATGAGTGGCTTAGAGAATGTGTAAAGTACTAAAGATTTCCTGCCTGAATCTCTCATTTAGGACAAAGTACTGTAAATATTCAGTACTACACAATTCATTGGCAAAGTGCAAATAGGAATCTTCTTTCTTTACTTGCATGCTAAGGATAGAAGACTCTCCTCTGTGGAAAATTTATACTGAATTTTATCTTGCTCACCCACTTGCACATGAAACAGTGCTATAGAACACAGTTTCTTCTGATGGCACTCTATGGTGGAAGAAAGCTATAATCAGAGTAAGAGTTATCTGATGACTTGATCTTAAAGATCAGCTGTCGGTCGGGATTCATTTGAGGAGAATTATTGTACATGTTGAAGCAGGTAGTGAAAGCTAAGGGGGTAAGACAGCTCAGCCAAAATGGTTTATGGCGCAGCAGCCTGGGATAGAGAATGATGCAGTTTATGCCAGGCAAGATCTGTCAGCTCCTTTTTAACTGAATCTTGTTTTCTGCTGTCAGATTCCTTTACCAAACCTTCCAGACTCTTTGTTCTTTCAACATCAGAATACTATGCTCACATAAAGGGAATACCCATACTCACTTCTCTAAACCTGCACCACCTCCCACCTTTTGCAGTTGCAAGAGAAAATGAGTGGCTTAAATGGCACACTGAAGTGGGATCCCCATCTGGGCACGTCTTTTACTCTTCCCATGCATGTAAGAAGAAATCCTTGGAGCTAAGGAAATACAGTATTTTACTGCCTTTTATACCTCCTCTATTTTCTACTCTTCTACACATGTGGGACAATATCTTGCACAGGATTCAACCTGAGGCTCTGATCCAGCAGGGTTTTGAAGGAAGATGTGGCTAAAAGTGCACAACTGCTGTCACTGGAGCTGAACAAATCCAGCCTCCAGCAGCACACTGAGCATGTGATTAAGAAAGTGAAAATGCTATTATCTTTGCAATTAAATATGCAACAACATGATTCACAGGTCTCAGATGAAAACAACAACAACAACAAAGATCATCCCCTGGAACTACCTTTTATTGTCCATAATAAACTTATTTAGGTGTTTTGAGCCCTGAAAACAGGAAAAAAATGCCACAAGACTATCACCATAGATACTTGCTGATAGTTGCATAAGTAATACACAGCTCACAGTTGCTTATGTTGTACAATGCTGCCATTTTTTTCAATAAAAACCAGAAGTCTAAAGGAGACTGCAAGAGAAAGATTTTAAATGTTCACTCCGCAATGTTTCTCTTTACTAATATATTCCTTGGGGAAGCTCTTTTACTTGTAGCACTGTGTGCCAGAAACATTTGCCTTCAGGATTTGCCATCAATCATTGGCAGGAGATCTCAGAAAAGGTTCCATTTCTCGGCCAAAAGATTATCATTCAGGGTAATTTGAACAGTGTTTGGATGGCTGCTTTTGACATTTATCACAAAATCATAATCAAGAATGATGGAAGGGCCAGGGTAATCCCATATAGCACTTCACTTTGGGATTGGTATTTCCCCATGTAAATATTACAGTATACTGCATCCACAAGACTTTTCCATATTTTCTCCCATCCAGTGTGAAACTATTCTGTGTTTTATTTAGAAAGCACCAACATATGTTTTCTAACTTCACCCTCTGCCTCTTAATTCCTAAAAAAAGGAAATTTGTATGAAGTCAGTCTTCAATTTCATAATGAATTTTGGTTATTTTGATTCTCCCTGTATACACTGAACTCAGCCAATACATCTCTTCCCCATTGCCCCACAGTATAACTCTTGGTCCAAAGTTGTCCTCATCTTGTTCTCTCTCTAGTGCAATAATTTAGACTCTGAGCCATTTCACGTACCATAAACCAGACCACATAATTTTAGTGAGCCGTGAACTTTTCATAAGTTGACTGCATGTTCAAGCTAAAGAGGCACCTAGAACAAAAGGCTCTGATAAGATCCTGTCTCACCAGCCTTGTTTTATTCAAAGAGACAAATTCTTCCTGTGCTATGCACAATGGTTCAGTGTCTGCAGGTTCAAATTACAGTTCCACGAAAGGTAAAAGTAAAAGGAGAAAGGGGCAGATTATGTTATTTCCTATATCTTATATCTTCAATTCTTTCTAACTTTTCATATGCCATTCTTCCTAACATTTACTCTGTTCAGTACAGTAATGATGTTGTAGCTGCTAAATAACCAGCTTCAGATACATTGTAAGTAATTTAGAGAATAAATGTTCTGATAATTACTAATTTCATTAATAGTCTTGCTTTAAGGGAACAGTAAAATTATAATTTTCAAATTCCTGTGTTGCAACACATGGCAGTATTACCTTTTCTCTTCTGAATTGGTTTAGGAATACACTATAGATGTATTTTTCCGCCAAAGCTGGAAAGATGAGAGATTAAAATTCAAAGGACCTATGACTGTTCTCCGGTTAAACAATTTAATGGCCAGCAAAATTTGGACACCTGATACCTTTTTCCACAATGGAAAGAAGTCAGTGGCTCATAATATGACGATGCCAAATAAATTATTGCGAATTACAGAGGATGGGACACTGCTGTACACAATGAGGTGAGCCCTGAAATATTTTATCTTTCATTTAGTTTGACAATTTAAGTAGGTAAAGTTATTTTCCAAACAGGAAGCAGGTTCCTTTTTGGGGATTATTTGATTCTTGTTTAATAATCTTTTCCATGACATGTCCAGGAACGATGGACAAAAAGGCAGTTGCAAGTGTTTTGTTTTCCTTCCGCTGTGCTACCTTTACACATGCTGCACATTTCTTAATACCTGATTTTGAGAAGGTAGAAGGCCAAGAGAGTCAAGAAACAATCAGTTTGCAGAGCACCTTAATTTTGAGATGCTTTCAAGGATTCCACCAGCAAACTAGAATTACGGAATAGTTAGGTTCAAAGGTACCTTAGACATCACTTAATTCCACATCATGCTCCGGGACATCTTCCTCAAAACAAAGTTGTCCAAAGCCCCATCTGATGTCACCTTGAACACACTGTAATTTTTTGTGCTTTTTGGGAATCTGAGAATCTAAAAATTTATTATTCCATTTGTAAAAAAAAGAACATTTCACTAAAGCATTTGAAATGTTTGTGGGTTTGTTTTGCTTTGTTTTGTTTATTGTTTGCTTGGTTTTGCTTGTGGTTTTTTTTTTTTTTTGTTCTGGAATCATTCTTATTGTTAATACATTATTCTTTTTATGACAATAATAACTTGAGCTAATCAGTTGTAAGCAGAGGTCGTTATTTCAAAACAATGATGATGCACAGTGGTGGAAATGTTCTGAATTGAAAAGAACCATGAACTGAGCAATGAAAGAAATAACACGTTGTCTCTACATAGCTATATTTATGTGACGCTTTTGTCTGGAAGTCAAGATGGGTAGTTCACTAAGTAGGTGAACAGTGAGCTTTCTTCTAACAATTCTAAAAATATTTTTAAAAGAGTACAAGTATTTGGAGAAAATACAGTCTCCAGACATTTGAGAGCTTACCAAATATGTTCACTTTGTTCTGAAACATCCTTCAAGACTGTCAAGGCTAGGGTACAATCTGGTTGATTGGTACTTATACAAGTCTAGGTCAGTTTTTCTTTTCTGGCAAAATGCTTGTTCAGGAATTAATTCCCAAGAACACTACCTTGGTAGCACACTGTTCACATCTCTTTTTTGACCATAACAATTTCTATTTCCTCATATTTGTAAGTGTCTTAATGCAATCTTTTGCCTGGCATTCAAGTATTGCAGTCCATTCCTTGCTGACTTGTGTGTGATATGTGATAGTTTGAGGAAATGTTTTTAGTTTATTTAATTTCTCATACTAAGCAACATGTTGCTAGTAGCAACAAAATGATTTCAACAAATGTTTCAACACCCGAAACTAGACAATTTTGTGATGGCAGCATGGAAACAATTTTGGTTTCTGAGATTTTACTCCTTATACCAAGTTAAAAGTATAAGCCTGTCTCTGCTGTACAATGAGACATGGTAAAGAGCAGTCAGATTCACTGCTGTGTTTACAAAGGTCTATCTGCATTCTGAGACAGGCCATTCAGGTCCTGCTCAAGCTGCTTATTAATCAGATAACAGATGATAGACTATTTTATGCGTCTTAATAGAAGTCTATTTACTATTTCTATGAAAGTAGAATAAATATGTCTTTTTGCTCATTGATCCGTTATAGATTGACTGTGAGAGCAGAATGTCCAATGCATTTAGAAGACTTTCCTATGGATGTGCATGCTTGCCCCTTGAAATTTGGAAGCTGTAAGTTTATTTTTAAATTGAGATTTCTCCATTCTGAGGCCACTCTATAGGCATACTGCACAACTGAATAAACGTCAACGTTTTAATTTTGGGTACTTTTTAACTTTTAACAGTAGTCTCATTCTTACATATGTTTGTATTTAATAAAATGAATAATTCATAATATAGTGAATAAGACATAGAAGTGCCTTAAACACGTTCCAGCGTCATGCCTGGACATTCACAAAGGAGAAAAATGGTATCATCCTTAACTTCTAGGGAAGTAGCTTGTCACACACAAGATGTCGTTAATATTAGGGTTACTTTTTTATTGTTTTTTTAAAGTCACAAAGTCAGTTTTAAAGATAAGTAATACAGACGGTGAATAACTCAACTGGCATAGGTAAAAATAATTTTCCTACCATGATTTTGTATGTTTAGAACAAAATTTCATCTAAGATTACAATACCATTCATATTTCAATCATGCAACATTTCTCAAAGTGGAAAATGTCACAAAATGCCAAAGAGAGATTGCAATTTGCAACAGATTTAACCTTACATTAGAGAATGCACTAAACAAAACGTAATATAACTGAAACCAGAGTAATAGCTGACAGCACTTCAGATAACTTGAGAATTTCTCCCCCAAAACTGAATTTGAGTAGCAGCCCACATGACGCTGATGGTTAAAAGTTTACTAAACTTGTTATTACCAGAAATTAAATAAGGGGTCTGCTCTGAAAGTAATGCCTCCTCTTTTACTTCATTCGCCTGAAATGTCAGAGATAGATGTTGGTGAGATGGCAGCAGAGGTTGAACCTTCCTACAAACCTTCCATTCCATTTTGTTGCCATGTGACAGATGGCAGCACAGGGGCAGTCTGACAAAATGGCATCTGACATGGAAGCATGTATGAAGCAAAGTTGTGTCAGTGAATTCCTCCATGAAGAATAAATGGCACCCATCAACGTTCACTGACACTTGCTGAATGTTGTTGGAGACCAAACAGTGATGTGAGCACAGTGAGGCAGCATGTCAGCAGTGGCAACAGTGTCAGTGGGTCACTTGCACAGATGCAGGTCTTTATGAGCAGAGCAAGTAGGCTTTTGTTCATCACTGGCATAAATGGATAGCTAATGGTAGCAACTACATTGAAAAATATTGCTTTACAGTTGAGAATTTGCTCTATCAAATAGTGTTATTGTAGTCACAGCATCACAGAATCACAGAATTGTAGGGGTTGGAAGGGACCTCCAGAGATCATCGAGTCCAACCCCCCTGCCAAAGCAGGTTAAGCTTTGTATCTGTTGTAGTTTCCATGGAAATAAAAAGGAGGCATTATTTTTGAAGTGACCTACTTCCAACCCCTGCTTAAATTCTGAAAGGAAAGGGAAAAAAAAAGTGAAGATCTGCTTTATTTCACTCAGTTCAACACAAACTAGGAAGATAAAATGTGTGGAAAATACAATATTGTACAAATTGTTTTCTCAGTGGCAATTTTTTTCTAGTAGAAATGGGTCGTTTCACTGATAATGGGTACTTAGTGACTTGATCTATTTTAGAAGCCAACAAACAAAACACCCAATTCATTCTTCACATGGTCCCAGACAGGATGATGATTTACTTTAGACTGGCTACCTCTATGCTTACTATGAGAAAGCACTGGTGTTTTCTCTTTAAAGAGCTACTAGCCTCCTAGATACAATTTACAGAATAGAAGCTTATACAAACTTGAAGTATAACTGACAGGAATAGCTTAGTACTTGAGTGTCAACCTTTCTTACAGCAATTCCAATAAACCTTTTGAAGTTTCCTGTAAATCAGAAAGGGGAAAAGAAGTCGTAGTCTGAATTATATATAGATAGATGCAATGGATCTTTGATCAATAACAGCGTATCTGTGCATTTGGGATCACCTGGGATCCCACTTATACTAGAAGCAGTCACGGGACTGAATTTCTTTTGAAATGCAGATTGAATGTATGCTGGATCTGGAAGACAGAAAGATGGATAAGCATGCATAAAACCTTCTGATAGAAAGCTAAACCATCAACAGTTTTTGAACAAATGTGAACTAGCAGACTGAATTTTTACATACTTGATGTCTGTCAGCATATCTGTGTATCATTTAGCCACAGCCTCTAACATCAGACACTAAAGTGCGAACAATAGTTTCCATTCTTTTCCTATACTCAGCTATTTTTGGCTCAGTGTGTCCCAGATTAGAGTACTCTTGGCTCAATGAGTGCGTGGTTTTCCAGATTAGTAGGGATCTTGCCTTGATTAAATGATGAAGAGATAAAGAAATTATGCAAAGGATAGATAATACGGATGCAAATACAGTTCTGGAATCACAAGGTGAAAACAGGACAGCAAAAATATGTGCTTGTAGTTCTGAATATCATTTGTATCTAAATTTGTTTCCATTTTATTCTACAATACATTTTTATTATCATAATATATATTATTTCCCTTAAATTAACTAAAGGATACTCTAAACTAAAACTAAAGGACAATCAGTGAGTGTTATTTCTAATTGAAATATCACTTAATTACCCTAAATTCATAGATGATAATTAGTATTCCAGTCTCAGAGTGTGGGTTATTTTATTGCACAAACTATTTGCAGTATTTTTTCCTTTTTGAACACAAACTGGCTATTATCATGCCAGCTGTCCCAAACGGGAGCTAACAAAGCAAGTGCTTCCAAATGCTGGGAAGTGTTGTGAGGCAAGATCAAAGCATTTTCAGGGAAACTGTATCCTCCTAATAATTTTAAAGGAGCTTATAATGCGGGGTAGTGTGTTCTGCAGCATGCTTGTACTGCAAACACTGCAGAAGAATCCACTATCCAAAACAGAACCTTAAATCTGGACCTCCCCCATCCATCTCATTAGATTATATAGCATAATTACCAGATTATAAAGTATTTCTGTCTCAATATTTGGTTATTCATAAATAGAAGTCTCTCTCACTGGACAAGTGGCTAGACTTGGACAAGTTATGGAAACAGGTCTCATAGCTGTACATATGAAAAGAGAATAAATTTACTCTTACAAATAGAATATATTTTATCTTAAACTTAATTGCTGCTTTTTCAGTGAGAGCCACCTTCCAATACATTTGGGAGATTCCCTTCAGACAACTAAAGTAATTCATGAAATTAATCTTAATGGACTGAAGAATTTACTGAAAAAGACCTTTAATTGTAATGAAAGCCACTTTTTATGTGCAAATTGCAATACTAGACTTAGTAGCTCCCCAAGGTAGTGTTTGCTCAGCCCAGCAGCATTTGTTTTGAATTAAATTGGATAAGAGTTTTTCCATGTCCTCCACTGTTACCCATCTCTTGTTGGAACTGGATTCAGAGAAGCCTAATAGTGAAGGAGTGCCACATCTCCCATGGACTCTGCCTGTACTGTAGAGGCCAGTAAATGCTTGACCCAGCTCCAAGGCTAAAATGATTTGCCAAAATAGCAGCTTAAGCTAGAGGTTATTCCAATGTAAATTCAATGTGACAAATGCTAAAGAGGCTTCTGGAACAACAAAAAGCCATATGTTAGCATAACAAAATCAGAAAGGCAGCTGCTGTCCTCAACTCTTTCCACAAAAATCTGATTGTTCTCAATTCTTCCCACAAAAATCTGATTGTCAGTATAAAACGAAGGCATCTCTGCAAAGCAATAATGAAAGGAACAAAAGAATATGCTGCTACTTATGCAATATGTCAACTGGATCCTGAAGATAGGAGGGGGAACACACCATCCGTGGTGAAAATGGTGAAGCGAACATGGCTGGATGGCAGCCACTGGGCAGGATAGGGCCCATTTCCAGCCCTGGTGAGTGTGCTGCCTTCCCTTTGAGTTCTCACTCAGTGGTCCTCAGCAGTTCAAGAAATCAGCCGCCTCTCACAGACTTCATGTGTGCTCCAGAACAAGTAAAATGTTTCTAAGCTGATTCAGTCCCCTTTTCTTTATTTGGCTAAAATAGCAGATAAACCCTTGTAATTACTGTGGCCATTATTTTTAAGGTCAGAATAATAAATAAGTACATTTGCATTTACAGTTGCTTCCAAAAGAACTATGCATATGTTACAGTGCTTGGGGAATATGAAGTCTGAGGGCAAAAGCAACCTTGCACTTCAATAATGCAGGATCAAATGCCATGCAATTAATTTACCAGTATGCTCCATCTAAAACCACCTCTTCAATTACTGTTATCTCTTACACTGATAAGATAAAATTATTAACTCACAAATGAGGTCAAGTGAATCAGATTCCTCCTTTCTCTTTCCTGCTTACCAGGTCTGAAATGTACAGGGAAAATCTCATCTAGGAGGTAGGAGTCAGTCAGTCATTTAAATATACATTTATAGTGGCATTTTAGATGCCCTAAGATGTCCCATCTGGCTTTCAGCTGCCTCTGGTGGGAGCAAGCTTTACGTAGGTTCTAATCACACATTCAGTCCCATACATGTCTTGGATACTCCTAGGTGTCAAGAACGACACTCAGTGCCTCTGTGTAGACAGCTAACTCCCACCCCAACTGCTCAAAGCGAGAGCTGTCAGACCGCAGACTACAAAAAATGACAGAACAGTATTGCAAGACTGAGGTAAAAAACAGTATATAGTTTAATTCCTGAAACAATATAAATAATAAACTAAAAATAGCACATAACATCTGGATGGCATATGTAGGATGCTACTAAATATCTATGTAACATGCTTGATGAATTGAGATTGGAGATTCCAAAAATCCAGCCTCAGAAATATCTGCTATGCCTGTTATAGAGCAAAGGCAGTGTAAGAGGGTGATGCCAAAGTAGAGAGCTCTGGTCAGGCTAAGAAAGAGGTCTGTGAAACTACTCTGAGGTGGACGTAGTTTATTACAGTGGCTCAAGCAACACCACACCACCACAAACTGAAAATACTGAGGCTTATCTTTCTCGATAGTTGATAAAAATTAGAACAAGAACTTGAGTTCTTCAGTGCCCCTGAAATTCCATACCTAACTCTCCTTAATGATTATTTAGATTTTATACAGTTAGGAACAATGTAAGAAAGATAAAGTCCTTCGTACCACTGAGGATGAACCTTAAACTTGCCTGACAGCATCTATTTATCTGATCACCACAACAGGCATAGGCAGTTATACTTGCCATAGACAAAACGTTGCAGTAAGCAATCTGTAGGCGGTGAAAGAGAAGTTAACGTTCAATCTACTGCTCAAAACAATGGTCTGTTTAATTCATATGGCAACAGAAGGTGAATGGCTGAAATGTGCTGTATTTGTTTTAAATTAGATGCTTATACCAGAGCAGAGGTTGTGTACGAATGGACACGAGAACCAGCAAGGTCAGTGGTGGTGGCTGAAGATGGCTCTCGACTGAACCAATATGATCTGCTTGGACAAACTGTGGACTCTGGAATCGTTCAGTCCAGCACAGGTCTGTGAAAAAGGTTTGCTGGGAAGGGTTGTGGTTTTGCTTTAATGGAAGATCTATAACATCAAAGCAGAATTTAGAGCAAAAAAAGAAAAATTCAAAAAACAACAGATGAAAGAGAGAGAGAAATTGCAATATATGGCTTTTAGGTTAGGGAAACACAGCTCTGAAAAGATAACATATCCTGGGATTATTTCTTACTTTAATTGGTTGTTAAAATATTTCAACAGTTGCAAAGCTTCCTAGAGTGGCGAATCTAACCAGAAAGTGCTCATATCTTCCAGAAATATATATATATATATATATATCTAACCAGAAAGTTCCTCATATCTTTATCATAATGTCTGCTTACTATATATAAGAGCATCAGAATGTAAGTCCTCAAAAACCATGTTCTGGAGACAGTGGAATAAGATGCTGAAAGTAAGCACGTACTTTCTCACGAAGGTATTCAGAGGGTGAAAAAAAATTCACTGAATTAAGAAGAAACATTTGGAACATCCAAACATAGGATCTGTGTATCTTAAGTTGTGCCACCAGCTTTAAATCTAAAACTACTAGAAGTGTGGTAGAAAAAAATAACGCACGTTTTCATGCTATATATCTATACCTCTGAAGCTGGCTAATTTTTTTTTTTTTTTTCCGCTTTGCCATTTCCGTTTCATAATATAAACCTTGCGATTTTACTTTAATTACTTTGGAAGGGCACAAAGATCTAAACACAGTCATAAGCTGAGCATTGAGGATGAACAAGACCTCACAGCCTTGTCTGGCTTGAACGTTCAATGGACCAGAGAAAAGAACTCCATTACAAGTAACTATGGCTTTGAGAGCCCATGCAGTTGTGTCAGAGCTCAAGAAAAGCACGCCTGCCTAAACTTAACTTTCTAATGAGTCATTTGTAAAGTAAGCAGACAGTTAAGAGAAAATGAATTAATGTAATATTAACCCTAATCAGTGTCTAATTTATTTGTTATTTAGCTTGTCAGTATTTATTTGTAAGTCCACCTAAGATATAAAGTTTATCTTATAAGCATAATGTATTTCCAGTGCTCCAATTTTCAAGTTACTGCTTGGAAGCTTCTGTTCAGTACATGTAATTTTAAAAGTGGAATGGCAGAAATAAGGACTTTGCATAAGAACAATATCAACAGAACTGCTTCCATAGACTTGTTACTTCCATTATTGAGCAATGATTTGCCCATCAGGCAAATAAAAGCAGAGAGAACTTTTGGGCGAGGCACATCCAGAAATGTTCCTGTTGATGTCTGTGGAGCCATTAATTCACCCCACCTGCCCCTTCCTGAAAAGGCAGCCTAATTTGTGAGGGACTGTACCGATCCTGAGCCCTTTGCTCTTTCTGTTCTGAAGCTGTTCGCTCAGACCTCGGCACCTTCATGGTCCCTTTTGCATTCACCACCAATTCTCTGCTTACCAGATGCATTACCATGGCAGCAATACAGTTAGAAGAGACTCATGAGCTTGGAAATGTTCAATACCAGATATAGTTCAGTACTGTGAGAAGCACCATGTAAATTCTGAAGAGAGATAATAAATCTTTAAACAGAACTGAAGGCAAACCTAAGAAATGTAAAAACTTGTGTTACATCTTCAATAAAAAACTAGATTATATTTCTTTTGCCCATAATATTTCATAGGATTGAATTCTGTCCCATTTTTGCACCTGATAGAACTCTTTACCACTCCCATCCTAAAAGCAGTATAATTAATACTTGCCTAAATAAAATTCTATTGTCTAGATGCAGAACAGGTTTATAAAGAATACAATGGATAAAAGCTAAAAATAAGCCCATAAATAATCTTAGTACCAAATTTGCAACTCCCTTTAGTTAATACCAACTAAGAAAAGTGGCGGAAGAAACTTGTTTGAAAAGTCAGTGTCTTAAAAGTACTTCTTGACATTTGTTTTCACCAAAGTAGTGTTGGGGATCAGAAGTCAACTTCTGCCCCACTAAGACAGCTGGGCAGCTATCTCACCACAATCCTCCAGCACATCTTTATCCTCTCATCATCTGTTTTAAGACACTCTGTATGTAATGAAAACTCTGAAATCCCTCCGTTTCCAGATTTATGGAGGTTGACTCATGTGACAAAAAGACAAAAGGAGCTGAAGTCAGTCTTCACTAAGAATTCTCAGCATCTCTGTTAGGCGAGAAAACGATGCTCTCACACAACTGATTCTATGGTTCATTAAGGGAAATTTCAAACACTTCAGTGATTTTAAGATATTGATAATTGTCTGGAATTCTAGACACATATTTTCCAAGAATTTCGGCAGAACCTTAGGTAGGTATTATTGAAAGTATAAATGATTTGATGAAACTGCTATTTTGTTTTTTTTCCCCTTGATAGTGGTCCATCTGCTATGCTCATTTCTGGATCTAGAACAAAATCCTGATTTTTTAATGAAAAGAGATCTGCAATTTCTACTATTAAAAAAAAAAAAAACCTGTTTTTTTCAGTCTACTTATTCACTCATGCCACCAATGGAAGAATCTATTCTGTTTCCTTACACGTGCAAGTTCCACAAGCTTAAATATAGCATTCAGTAAGCAAACTAGTACTGTTGCTGCCATTTTGCTTAAGCAGGAAGCCAGTCATTTTTAAGTTGCTGTCGTTTCTGTCACAATGTGCAGTTTCTGTCACTCTTCAACAATCAAGTCCTATTCAGATGGACTTTAAAATCACATTATTTGCAAGTGCTTGAACAGATGCATAAAGGGCTTGGGAAAATTCCCCATTTGCACGGAATTATTTTGCCACCTTGAAAACATTGTTTTGCATAGAGAAACAGCAGGGTTTGTACTCACTAAATGATACATTCTTTTCCTCTTGTTCTAAAAACCTGCTGAGAGAATACTTCTTAAGAGGGGCTAATTTCTCTTGGGTTACACAGCATAAGAAGAGAAATATTTTGCTTTAAACTAATGTCAAGGAAAGCCTCATTTCTACCCACAGTGATAGGATAAGTATTATTACGGTAAACTCATTTCCCTCATCGAACCTCATGTCTGCATGTCATTAAAATTAATGTGATGCACAGTAAGTTTAGGTGCCCAGCTGATTAACTGGGTTTATTAAAAATAGCTTAAAGAACATAAATAGGTCTGATCTGACTTTACTGAATATCAGCCATTTCATTATAAGGACACAGGTTAATTTGCAATATTTGAACACTGACTCTTAATTGTGAAACATCATAGAATTAAGGGCTGCTTAAATACTGTAGCAAAAGTGCTGAGCACAGACACAAACTCTTTCAGAGCACTGGAAAGACTGAAACGTGAACATGGTTCAAAACATTGGGTTAATGTAAATGCAGGAGTTGTATGGCCACTTTCAAAGGTTTCATATTGTATAATATGTGTAAATTATATGTCCTGTAGTTACTTAAATAAGTCTCATTAAATGATCTACAATATTTTAATAAATGATTCAAGTCCATTCGTATTTTGAGGACCTAAAGAAACATCTTTGATTTCTAACTGAATTGTAAGCATTATTCTAGCCCCGTGCTTTGCTTGATGCACTTCTTGTGGCATTATCTGCCTTCTAATTCAGACCTGTTGTAGCACTGAACTGATGGGAGTAATCCTGGACTTTTTAATTGCCTTCATGCTTTCAATCCCGTTCTCATTTCTAGAGGTTAAAAATACATTCATAATTTAAGCAGCTAAATAAAGTTTTAGAGCAGAGCAATGTGTTCACTCTATATTCTTAGCTTGCCTTCCATGGTTGCTGAATTAATTCTGGAAAACCATTGTAAGCATTCTATATGACACTGCATTAAAATAGCTATAGCGATAAAATTAAATTACTGTTTTTTCTAGCTAGGATTGGCATTCTTCCTAAGATTACGATCATTGCTGTGTGTTGTTTCGGTGAAAATTAAAGAACAATGGGTAAAAGCACATAAACAACCACCATGTTGCTCTGAAAGTTCTATTTTTTTGATAGAATTTTTTCCTTGTAAAGCCTTTGCTTTACCTTTAATTTTTAATTGATTATCTTTTGCCCATTTGCTACTGACTTATATTTTATATTGAAACAGATCAGGAGTATTGCCACATCCTATCTATAAGATTTCCTCAGGATTATACATTGAGCAATTGCTCAAATGAATGTCCTTCTAGACTTTCTTTTAAAGAAAAGTGCATTTAACATGCTCAGTGTATAAGCAGTCAATGTCTAGACATAGTTTTTCAATCCAATTTAAGCTATTACTGTTCAGGAGCAACAGTCTCTTTTCAAATGCCTGTATTTTAAAAGAGAATAATGGTGATTTCACGTCATCTCTAATCTAGACAGAGGTTTTCATCCAGTTATATTTCCACCTGTTTCATTGCTAAGATAACATCCATTGTATAAAGAATCAATCTACACTGAACGAAATGTCATAGCTATAGGTTTTCCAATCTTTTAGGAATATACTTTTCTTCAAAATATGTTTTCAATGATGTTGTAAATAATAGTCCGAAAATAAGGCATTATTTGCTACCGTCTGGAAAGAAAGAATTGTAGAGTTACATAAATGCTAACAATGCCTTTTGTATGTAACTGGAATACACAAATCATATGTTTTTCTAGCACTAAACGCTAACAGTAATGAAAATATTCTATACTATTCCTGCACTGGCCATTTACTAGGCAAGAGAATATTAATTTAGTAAGGTACTGAATTTAGTAGGGTAGGGGTGCTTAATATTCAGAGTAGATAAAGCACACACATTGATAATAGAAACATAACCACATCAAAAATTACAGTTTAAGCTTGAAACATTTCTGACTTGCTGTCATCACTTCGTCTTTGGATGATGTTTCCATGTGCATATTACAGCAGTTTTCCAGCTTCTAATGGAATGAAATCTTTCACAAGAGGCCTAAACAGCCTCCAATTAATGCAGACGTTCATTCACTACTCACTGGAGATGAAAAGATGCAAATTTAATTAGTGTTTCCTAGAACTGTCTAATTCTGTTATTATTAGGGGAACTTCAGAATTTGCTTTAAACGTTTTCTTCGGAACTGACCCAGTATAATTTGAGGTTTTTTTTTTTTTTTTTTTTTTTTTTTGCTTAATCAGAGTTGTACATATAATGAAAAGTGACTTCATTTAAAGTCTCCAGATTTTTGTATTTATAAAATCTTTACAGTTTTTTGTTGTTGTTGTTTTTTAATTTTATTTTAATTTATTTTTAGGGGAATATGTTGTTATGACAACACATTTTCACTTGAAGAGAAAGATTGGTTACTTTGTCATTCAGACTTATCTGCCATGCATCATGACAGTGATACTGTCACAGGTGTCCTTCTGGCTCAACAGAGAATCTGTTCCAGCAAGAACTGTATTTGGTAAGAAAGACTTATAAACTCCTTGGCAATGACACGCCAAATAAATGTAAGAATTTCTATGGTAAAAGTGATATGCGCAGAGTGATATTGGAGAAGAGCACGTCTACTGCACTAGTACAGGCTCAAGAGATAATGTTTTGTTGTGAAAATGCACCAGAAAACTATACAAGTTCCAAACCTTTTAAATTAAGAGTAAAATTGGACCTGAAAATATCTTGAACAATCTTTTCCAAAACAGCATATATATGAATGAAACATTTCTGATGATGACATGTGACATCCATGATATCCATGGTGGGGACTGTCAGAAAGTTTTAATTAATGGTATTTGTCACTTGATGTCCTTGACAACCTCAGCCTCTTTGAACATCTTTAGCTAAAAAATCCCCTTAGTAGGATGCTACTAAACATCTCCTGTTAAAATCAGCGATGATTTATTGTGCTTACAGCAGTGAATAGATGCACTCAATGAACGCAGTAACAAGGGAATCTGAAGGACTCTAACTTTATACAGTTCGTCCCCAGTGCTTTAACCACTGCTGGCAAACACTTATTTTAAAATTAGAAACAAACAACTAGCATAATCTCTGAAGAATCCAAGGCAAGTACTTTGTGAAAAAAAGAAGAAGAAAAAAAGAAGTAACGTACCTTTAAAGGAAAATAGAACCTGATATTTCTATGATGTGACTTAGTCTTTTTTGTGATGTATGGATGGGACACCTGAGCACATTTGACGGGAGGATGCAGAAGAGCACAAAGCCAAGCTGGCTGTCTTAGGGCAGAAGGATGCCGTGGGCCCTCCTGCTCTGCATGAGGGAATTTTCCCAGTGTGCAGCTGGAGAGAGTTACAAGGCCTGATGTTGAGAAACATGCAGACACTGAAACTCTTGTTGATCAAAAGCTGTTTTTATTGACCTTTCTCAGGCACATTTCATAGATATACTTTTGCTTCCCAAAGGCTCTGGAAGTAATTCACAGCTTGCATAACCTTAGACCTCATGAACCAAGTAAAGACTTTTTGTAGATATATGGATGTGCATTTACAGAAGAACGGTTAAAGCACAAGATAATTACATTTTATTTACATAATGTGATTTAGATTAATGTCTAAAATTACTTCAGAAGTTTTATCACCAACTGCACTGAGAATTGATCTGGGACTTTTATGAGCCTGTGTACTCAAAACTACTGAAGTTGTATCTATTTTATCTCTCTTTGCACATGCCATTTAAAAGGAAATGTCAGTTCAGCATTTTGCAGTGCCATACTTCACTGTCCCTAGATAGAGGACAACATTTCCTAGTCTTACAGTGAATAATACATAATACTCCATGATCTCCAGCTGCTATCTTGAGAGCTCAAGAACCCATGTACTTTTGCAAGTTCTCCTTTTAGAAGACAGTTATTTAGTAAACAGTGTTGTGTTTACTCCATCATTACATATCAAGATACGTGATTTTTCCACTTCCTAATGGCAGTAAAAAAACATCTCAGGATATCTCGCATGAACAAATGCATACAAAAGCACATCTTACATCTTTTAGCCCACTTACAATCACAGATAATATAAATTATAAATCCTGCTTTGCACAAGAGAAACATAAGCTTGCTAATACTGAGTCAGATATGAGATTAGGTTGTCTCTCAGGGATGGGAAATTGCTTCTTCAGTAGGCACTAAAATTTCAAGCTCTTTACACTAGTATGTAAATACACTGTTCATTATTTGGCCTGTTTTAAACCACTGCACATTCTCACTAACATTCAGTGCAGCAAAGATGAACTTGCAAAAAACATTCAATACAGGATACTGCAATTGTCAAGGTAGCTTGTGGACACATGATTTGATGTAAATGTCCAGCCTACGCTTGCAGATTTTGCAGAGTGAGTTCAGTACAGCCCTACCACCGCCAGTGAAAGCTCCACGGGGAGCTCAAGTGTCATCAGCTATGGGAGCTCTGATATCACAGATGCAGATAACATTCTTATTGTTCTTAAGTAAATTCTGTGCTATTTTTGGAGCATCAGGGAACATCTGCAATAATATGAATTTAAATAAATTTAATGCTACATAAAGCTTAGAGAATTTATCTATGAAGGAACATATACTTCATAAACAATTTTAGTATTAACAATAACCAGGCTAAGAAACACAAAACCGATAAGCTTTTAAGTTTTATGTTTAAATATATTAAAACTACCAGGAGAAGTACACGTGTGAGTCGATGTATTTTTAGGGCAATTTACACAGTTTGGGTAAGAAAGAGCAATGACGATACCTTATGCTCCATGAAGCTTTAAGTATTATCCAGTCCAAAATTTAAAAAATAATTTACATCCCCATTTAAAAATTACTATTGTACTAAAACAACTTGAAAAAAAAGTATAAAACTGATGTTTCAAAGATCCCACAACTTCTACAGAATTGGAAACCTGATATCCTGAGATAGCAACTGAATTTAAGTGGAGAGGTCCATAAGAATGATGGGTGCAGATGTGGGTTTCCTATCTATCGTAGTAGTTGAGAATTGAAGTGCAAAAATAAAACCGCTGATACGAGGACAAAACCTGTTTGTTTTGCAGGAGTGACAACTGTCCTAACAATGACCACGCTGAGTATCAGTGCAAGGAATTCACTCCCTAAGGTGGCTTATGCCACTGCCATGGATTGGTTTATAGCTGTGTGCTACGCCTTTGTGTTTTCTGCACTCATCGAATTTGCAACAGTGAATTACTTCACAAAGAGAGGTTACGCATGGGATGGCAAAAGTGTTGTTCCTGAAAAGGTAACGCCACTTAATATCTACTCCTACAATTCACATTATGTCACACGGTTTTTTTAATATAATTTGTTTGATTGTTTGTTTTTTTGAGGGAAGCCAATTCATTCTGTAGGGCTGGAGCAAGGTAAAGTGTCCATGCCTTAGTATATATGTGGAGGAAAATCTTGTGGCTGCTGTGTTTGAGCTTCCAGAGTACATTGCTCCTCAACTTAAAGAGGATTGCCAATGATAATGATCGATCAATCAATCAACGCAGGGCTTTTTCTTGCCTTTGCCTACTATCATTTCCCTGTTTTTTAAAAATATTGTTATTTTTAATTCTTAGCCTATATATGAAATTAGGTTGTTTCAGGAGTCAGTAACCCTGATCCACATCTCCCTCAGGGCAAAGGAGGACATCAGTTTGTCTCCTTGTAGGGATCAGACCGTCTGTAAGTCACATATGCATCAACAAATTGTTGCGGATGTACAGGGAATGAGTTTCCTATTTCCTATGAAATATCATGTGAGCTCCTTTTGTGAGGAAGCTCATTTTGGTTATTTTTTACGAGATCTTGAAAGAGACTTTTAACTTGCCTAATTGCTTATCGCCTAATTGCTTATGAACATTCACAGATTAGAGAATCAGCAGAATAAATATTTGGAGGAGCAGATGTTACTCATTGGTATGCGAATATATGTGTTTAACTCAGGAATGTACAGATAGGATATATAAATATTCTTTGTTGTACTGTTTTTTCTATTTTTGTTGTGCAAGTCATTCAGTAATAAAATAGAAATAAACTCTGAACATTTACACAGTGACAACCAACCATAAAAGCATCATAGAACAAAATGAAGCAATTAACTTACAGATTTGAGTGGTGTTACTGCTGGTCAATATTTTCAGTTACTGATAATACCTCCATTGAAAGTCATTCTTTTCTGTTTCTCTGTGCTTTTATCCACATTACAGCTATTTTTTAAAGAACGAGTTATTTTAATAGAAAATATTAAATATTAACTATTCCTATTTTAATACTATCTACCTACTAACATAAGTAACTATAACCAGCTATTTATTTCAAAGAAAATTAAATTTTCATACGAAATAAGAAAAAAAAAAGAAAAAAAAAAGACAAACCAGAGCAGTAAAGCACAATATTCAAATGCTGTCTGTAACATTGGAGGATGTACGATTTTACATTCACTAGCAGGTAAGCGTCTTCATTCTTGCCTTCGTTATAGGGTAACAAAGATATGCCACTACCCAGTAAAGCGTGTTATCTGCAGACATTAAACCAAGCAAAGCAAGCTAACAGCGAACAAAGCATCACAGATTAATAAAGTTTAGGGCTCCTGTTGGCTGTTATGTTTTCATTAATTCAAATTTGACATAAAGTGTCAGGCCCCTGATTGGTGTCAGGGCTTCCTGTGGATCAGATTCCTCATGAAATTTGTATCTGTAGGCCGAGTGTCCCCTGACACTTCTGCAATCTGGTTCTTCGACCTGCTGGATTTAGAGCTGCTCATTAGCACATCTTGCCGATGGGGAAACAGTACAGGCTTCATACCAAGCACATCAGCAGCCCTCCTGCTCAGGAGGAGAGAAAAGACAGGCAACCAGAAAGCCTTCTGACTTCATCTTTTTTCTTTTCTGAGTATTTTTTTTTCCAGTTGTTTGTCTTACTCAGCAGAGATATTCTAAGATGTTTTGAAGCTTTTCCTGAGCCTCAAGCTACGGTGAATATTATTGTCTTGAAACAAAGAGCATCTGCACCACAGGCACTATCCAAATCCCTTTCCTATGAAGGAACCAATTTAACGTTTCGTCAATACATGTTTCCTTCCTGATTGGGGCTCAGTGTCATGCTTCAACACGCTTCTTCCCACGTACCCTCATGCTTTTGCAGCTTTCCTGCACATTCTCAGGTGTCCTTCAGGAACCTTTGTGTTCACCTCCTTAATTTTTTACTTATAAACTAAAGCCGCCCTGCCTCCGCAGGGCCTTGCCCATTTAGCTATTAAACTATAGTCAATCTATGACAAATAGCACTGTAACTATCTTAAAAAGTATTTCCTCTCTGGGACAGGTGCATCTTGCTAACAGATAGTTCTATTTGTTATTCTGTGAAATGATGCAATAAAACCACTCCTACTATTTTTTCTTGATCTGTATTATCGTCTTCCTTCTAGAGGACAACGTGGTCAACATTCCCTTTTCTTCCCCCCTCAGCAAATACTATGGTGGAATCCTAATGATTTTCCAAGCTGTTGGCATTGTTATCTCTTTTTGTTTCCTGATAAGTAGTTTTTCTTTACACCTCCCCCTGAAAAACATTCAGTATAGACTTGCTTTACAACATGAGTGGCTGCAAAAATCATGTGGCTGCTTAAGACCCTTTCTTCAGAATGTAATTTCAGCCATTACAATCCAATTGCAACATTCAAGTAGGAACTGAAAATTTCTCTCTTTAATTCATATGCTTCTGGTGTATATCCTTAGTATAAAAATGATTGGTTTGGTGTGTTTCCAAATAATCCACTTCTTTGTGTCACGGTTACATATTTTTATTGTATATTTTTAATGTAAGAATTTTGTTAGAATGAATCATAAAAACAGTTTGTCTTAATATTGGAAAATTACATTAAGAAATTCAGTATCTTTTAAGGTTCTTATGCTGGTCAAGTGGCAGAGTTGATTAAGGGAACGTTGAGTTATGAATGGTTCATCACTGCTCATTACCATTAAAGATAATTTTGTCTAACAGTGAGCCTAGCTACCAGGGTAAGTCTTCACTATCCATCATATACTTCAGTTTAAGTGATACAAATAATCTAGATGAGTGATTCTGCCCGTCTTCATCTAAGTATTTTGCATGAGTCGTGTACCCCAACATTACCTTCATACTTACAGGTTATCACAACTTGTGAAATAAAGTTAACTTGCAGCAAAATTTGATTGTGCTTTTTTTAGTATGTTATCTATTGAGAAGCCAATAGGAATAAAATATTTTCTTCTTTCTTTAGCCAAAGAAGGTGAAGGATCCTCTCATTAAGAAAAATAACACGTACACAGCTGCAGCTACAAGCTACACCCCTAATATTGCAAGGGACCCTGGGCTGGCAACCATTGCTAAAAGTGCAACGATAGAGCCCAAAGAAGTTAAGCCAGAAACAAAGCCTGCAGAACCCAAGAAAACTTTTAACAGCGTCAGCAAAATTGATCGACTATCAAGAATAGCTTTCCCACTGCTTTTTGGAATCTTTAATTTAGTCTATTGGGCTACCTATTTAAACCGGGAGCCTCAGTTAAAAGCCCCGACTCCACATCAATAACCTCATTTATTCATCTAGCTCTGTTTTGTCTTTTGCTCTGGGAATTGCTTCCAGTTTTCACATACAGTAATTCCCATTTGGAATATCATAAAGGTTTCTTCATTTAACCAGAAGTAAAATATATCTGTATATTTAAGAACCCTATATACAAGGGAGAGAACAATATAAGCTATGTAACTTTGGGAAACTGATTCTTAAAAAGGGAAAGAAAGTTCTAGTAATGGGGAAAAAAAAAAAAAAAAAAAAGGCAAGCATTTGTAGATAGCTTAATACTGAATGTCCCCAAGATGTATTGTATATGTACATGAAAAAGATATTTTTATTCAATGGATTGTGAGGAGCAGGAAAATATTCTTTTTGATGTCCATGTTGCACATACTACACTGCACCACTTTTTCAGTCACTGTTTATAATCTTTTCAAGGATTTAAAGCTTTCCATTTGCTGGATCCCATAAGTTATTTTCCTATTCCTTTTTCCCTTCTATATTCCAAATGACCTAACTTAAAATATTAAATGATTGTTAAAGAAAAATTACTCACTGTAGATACAGTTCATCACTGTATAGCACGTAAGATCTAATGGTGAAAAATGCTTTAATCTGCTCTCTTACTGCAGTCTTGTTCTAAGCATTAAGTTGTTACTAGACTAGGTTTCAAACCAGTTGCACAATCAAGTGCAGATCCCAAGTCCCTCTTTCTCCTGTGTAATCCAAACAAATCCCAGATGCTTTTACAGATAGCTTTTACTCATCACTGTTATAGAGTTAAAAAAAAAAAAAAAACCAAAACAAATTTTGCAAGCTCTAGATATGTTGAATGTATTCTTTTATAAAATGATACATTAAAGAAAGCTTTAGGATGAAATTTATGGATAGCAGAAAGACAAAATATAGTATTTAAATAATATATGTAAATATGCAGCATGAGATTGTACATTTTTCTTATTTTCTTTTTCTTTTTTTAAAAAACTTTTTAAAAGTTTTGTTCTTAAAACATTGTTTAGACGTCACCTCTTAGCTCTTAATATGTTGTTAAACGCTCAATAAAACATATTTAGAGCCTAGATAAAAATCACTGGCATTGGAAAGTCTAAAAAATAGATAGGAAGTGCTTGGAATTAATTCCATTTGTAAAGTGGTTAAGTGTACAGTAACTTGCAATTTGACAATGTCATCCAATGTTTACTATTAGATTAATGACTGGTCTGCTCAGGTCATGCATAAATACTGAAGTATGGGATTATATTTGGTAGGTAGAAATGGTGAAATATTTGCTAAGACAGAAGTTCATCTGTATATTACTGCTATATTTGCCGATACACAACTGTTACAATAAGTGATGTAATATATGTAGCATTAAATACAAAAAAGTCATACAGAAAAGAATGTACAGGAAAATAGATTTTATTGAGTAAACTTATAACATTTCATTTTTACTGTAGCAATATATTTGTAGGAACAATACGTAAGGGCTTTAAATACAAGATGTCCATTTTGCAGGTATTGTGCTCCCTTAAAAACAATTCTAGTCAGTATCACTATTGCTGATTGTTAGAAATAAAATTTCAGATAAATCTTTTTCAAAGAGACGGGAATAATGGTGAGTGTTGGCAAGGATCAATTAAAAAACTACAGCACACTGTACTGTCAATTTTGAAGAAATGCTACATAAGTCTCTAGAGAAACAGCTAATCAAAATTAAATTTCACAGTCATATTTCAGGCAACGTTTTATAAGCCTCAGCAAGTCGGAAGGTTGATGCTCTCTATCTACAAAAGGAAGCAGTTAATGTTTTATATGTTCTATTTAGTTGTTTTTTCTTTTTTTTTCTTTTTTTTTAATAATGCTTCATTGTCTAACATCTAGTCCTGTCTAAACTTGGTAAGTTATCTGATTGGAGCTTATTAAAGGGGGATGTTTTCATCTTCTGACATCATGTGTAGATATATGTATAGAAAAAAAATAAACTATGGCTCTTTAACTTCAGTGTACTTGTTTATCTTGTTATTTTTGGCATTTAACTAGCGTGTTCATTTAGGACATTTTATCCTAGTAATTCATAGCTACCTTTTGGTCTGCATTTTGCACATTAGATGTGACTATTACTTAACTAGTCTGCTTTTTGCTATGCAATGACTGCATTATATCACCTCTTAGTTTGTTAGTCTATGCCAATAGTATTATACTGTACAAACTTGATTGCAGAGTTTATCAAAGACAAGGTATTCTCTATGTAGCTTTTTTACAGTGCTTTGCTAAACCATGTAATAATAGTAAGTCTTCCTTGAAAATAATGATACACTCTTATAGAGGACAGTTTGTTTACTCCCGGGATAATTTTAAAAAGATGACATTGAATGTTTATTGCACCTCAGTGCAGTGATGTGGCAATAAAACCTAAATCTAATAGAGGTTGTTTATGGCAGAAGCATGTATTGCTTTACAGAGTTTAGCAAAAGCTCTTTATTTTATGTCAGACTGTAATTCTATTATAATAATAAAGCTAAAAATAATGAAAGTAAATGTTTTACTTTGGTTTTCTTTAGTTTTTTTTTTTTTTAAAACAACACATCACTTTATACTTTTCAATGAATAGCAGTTCATAGTTTCATTTGATAAAGAATGCAGTTTAATGGATGTAGTTTTCTGCTCAGTGTTTTCAACAACACGACTGTTTCTGAAATCTGATTTGACATTAAAAAAATATTGCTCAGTCTGTATAATGTGCATCCACTGAAACAATAACTCAAATCAGATTAATAACTGGTGAGGTTAAGTACAGTGAGCGTGATATAGGATAGGAAGAGAATGAAACATACTATGAAATACAGCTAAAATGGCAGATAAACCAGAGAAGAAGAGTAAAAACTAGGATTTTTTTTTCTTTTTTAAATTAGAGATGTCATAGAAATACAGACCTAAGAAAGACTGTTAGGACGGGACCTTAAATTATATAAAATAACACTATTTCACTTATTTAATGAGTTCTAGGAATAGCATATAAACAAATGTACGCATAGCTAGAAAATATTAATTCAATGCAGAACACAAACAGAGGGAAAGCCATTCCAGTGTATTCAACCCTCCAATTTTCTTGGGAAAGTTCCTGGCAGCAAGGCTCACGCTTTTAGATAGAGGAAGAGAAACAATGAGTGGCAGATGTAGTTCTGAAGGATCCAATGCAGGAAAGGCTCTCATAAGTACAAGTGTGTACACAGTTATATTTAGAGTGATCTTAAGTAGTGACTTCCACAGGGAAAAAAAAAAAAAAAAAAAGAAAAAAAAAAATCACCACAACAGAAAGAAAGCTTGTATTAACACAGGCACAAATTCTGTTACCTTATTCTGCTTTCCTCTAATTTGAAGAACAGTGCAGTCCAAATACTTGTTTCTTGCCTCCTACTGATAACTACATGGACTTTGAATCCCTATGGAAACCCACACAGGATTTTCTGGAGAAGCAGGGAAATGGCAAGTGACACTAAACACCCACCTCCTACGTTCATATGCTAGATACAGAGTATATATGAGGACTCTCACATCTCCTTTGTCACTGCTCTAACATTCTTGGGAAGAATTTCACTTATGTAAAATGAGTGAAAATGACTAGATGCAACAGGAATTGACTGAGTAAAGAGCACGTAGCACCTTTCAGCCTCACAGAGTGAAGAAGAGCCCTGTCAGAGGGGAGGTTCAGTCAGCAGGCAATCCAGCATGACATCCTGAAATGGAGGTGCTCTGTGATACTACATCAGGAGGACAAAATCCTCCAGTTCTTCTGGGATCATCTCTTGATGGTACTGCAAGAATGCAAGGGAACAAGAACAGTTTGATCTGAAAACTGATAGTGCCTCACACTTTCTGTAAATATTAGTAGAATACAAAATGCTGTGTCAGAAGCCAGCTCCTGGGGAAATGAAGATGATGAAGGATCCCTGTATGTGAAGGGCAGTATTACCTAACCATAGGCTATAGAAAGACTTCTTTAGACAAGCATTCTGCTGGCTTGATCTTCCTGGGGCTGATCACAGTATCAGAATCACAAGTGGTAATTCAGACAACTGCATTTAACAGCATGATGTTACATCATGCTGAGTAAGACAGGCTGAGCAAACAAGTGCTTCACTTGGTGTAAGAATGTACAGCAGAAGCATCCTCCAGCAAAGAGGTAACCCTTTGGTTTAGCAGTCCAAGCATTCAAAGTGTTAAAGGCAATCAGATTTCATGCAGTCTTAGTAGCAGAAATGGGTGTATTAGATGTGCGTGCACTTATTCAAAAGTTCAACAAAGGAAAAGAAAATCTTTGACTTTCCGATGGGATCTTTTACTCCCCCTCCCCCCCCCCATTTTTTCTTTAATCTTCTTCTATTTTCTACCAATATGGTAAACAATAAGAGCTTATGAAACACCCTAATGGCCAGAAAATGGGGCACGCATGCTTCAGGGAGCAAATAATAAGAGAACTTCTTTCAGCCTGTGCTTTGTATCTGAATGTCCAAATAAATTAGCGTGACTGGGGGAAGTCTGACTTTCTTAGAGGCTTGAAAAATAGCAGTCACACTTATAGAAACCTCAAGATCTCCTCAGACTTTTACTAGCAGATCCACAGGGAAAAACAAAACAAAAACAACAAAAAGGTCCTCCTGTGCATAAAAACAACACAGCTTAAATAAAATGAGTTTTCATTCTTAGCACATAAATTTTGCAAGTGAAGTACATTGTCAGCTCATCAAGCTGTAGCTGTCAGGTTACATCTGATTACAAATCACGCCAAATACAGTAAGAGAGGCAAAAGCCTCCCAATGCCAAGTTTCTATAGGCTTGCTCACTCTGGTTACAGCCGCATCCAAACAGGCAGGATGACAACGTGGCTGCTGAAGTCGTCTGATTACACAGCTCTAGGGCATCTGAAGATGCAGCAAGCAGATTCTGTGCTTGCAGTACAGCTGTCTGTTACATGAATTTCACCCAAAGACTAGAGACATTTTCTCTCAAAAACCTGCAGACCAACTAGCAAATAGGAATGATTTGTTCAGTGTGCTGTCAAGGGAAAAAGGACACACTTGGTCAACTCTGGTGAGAACAAGGGCATTTGACTACAAAGAGATCTGATGAATATCTTTCCAAGTGCTTTCATATACAAACTATAGCTTAACCTTAAATTACACAAACCCAAGACGTGAACTAGGACTAAGGTAATGAATTTGTCTAGAAAGAGTTTGCAAACGGCTGCTCAGAATGTACCACCTTTGCTATGTGATCATTTCATAAGTATTCATCATCCACTGACATGACTGGAGTGCCTCACAGAGGAAAAAAAAAAACCCTGCCTGCTACAGTCTCCACTCAACTTAAACAATAGCTGCTAACAGCAAAATGCACAAAGCTCCTATTCTATTACTTCCAGCAGCAGTAGAACAACACTTTTAAATAAGTGATTTATAGGCTTCTAAGACTGCTCTCCATTACAGTAATACTCAATCATATAATAAATTTTTGACAAAAATATGAAAAATTCCAATTGAAAAAAAAAAAACAAAAACATATTTATGGTCAACCATAAAGAAAACTCAGTGAAGCTACAACACAAATATCCTTATTTTCCTCTTAAACTAGCTTACAAAAACAGAAAAGTTCATTTAAAATGAATCTTGACTAAAATCAGTGCACCTTCTGAGTAAGAGAATAAGCCATCAGAGATCATGGTATAAATAAATATCTGCCAATTGTCAGGACCTGCTGGAAGGCCATGAATTTAAGAAAGAACAATAACATCTTTGAACAAAGTATAATCAAATAAGAACCTTTCTACTCTTCGTATGAAAATAGTGCAATTTCAGTAGTTTCAGTGGGCCTTTTCAACAGGCTTCTGTTTTTTTTGTTTTGTTTTTTGTTTGTTTTGTTTTTGTTCTTTGATGTTGTCTTTCTTAAAAGAGAAAGGAAAATAACAGCAAAACACACACACACACACACACACACACACACACACAAAGAGCCCCCAAGCCACTCAAGAAATTCAACTTCTGCTTCCTTTCATCCCTGTCTGAGTGAGGGGCTGAGGCAAGCACGGAGATGCTTCAGGTTCAGTTCCAAAAGGTAATGGTGCACAGCTCAGGAAATAGCAGTGTGGGATCTTAAATCAAACAGTTCTAAGACAGCAATGTGAAATAAGTTTTAACTACAAATAAAACTCAGCTAAGCCTCACAGATACAACAAAATAACATGCAGGTTAATGTAAAACTCTCAGGACTTGATAAGATTTTGTTTCTTCATTTATACCAGACAGCTAAAGCAAGCTTTGGAGAAAAAAAAAAAAAAGAAAAAAAGAAAAAAAAGAAAATGCTACAGACAGCTACTTTGAAGACAATACCTACTGTAAACCAGTCTGCTGATTTCTGACTTTTTCATCATCTCCTCTCTAGTTTGCTTCATTTGTAAGGAACTGTGCTAATTTAGACCAAGCAAAATTGATCCTTGGGTCATGAGGGCCTTTACCAGCTTGTTAGTGATTATCCTCTCCCCAAGTCTCTTATGCAGGAAGACACAGAAAACAAATGAGAACACATTTCATTTCAACAGCTTAATTCACTGCATATTATGAAAGGGATCTATATACACCAATATAATATTTAGGTAACTGCACAGCCAGAACTCTCAGCATTGGAGTGTACTTCTCTTACACCCATATGTAAATGCCAGATTACAGATCCCTAGAAAAGGAGAGTATTTCTGGCAGTTCCACAGTAAGCTTTGTGTTTCAGCCAGGAAATTACTAGCACTTAAGAATGCAGAGGAGTCCTTTTCTTGTCATTGAGTTACTGAATCTTAATAGAGATATTCATTTGTAAATACCTCTAACTTCTTTTCTAACAGAGGTTGGGCTGGGAATGTCCACTTCCAATCTTTTAGTTTGTGAATGGAAGGATATTTTCCTTACAGCTCTCAAGGAAAGAGGTTTAAAATTGAGGAAGTGAATAAAACAAACTGAGAAAGAAAAGAAAGATTACGAATAACAAAAAGATCTGGTAATCCACAAATTCAGTTTCAGATATTATAGCTTCAATAGTGATTGTCAACAGTTTCTTCCCCTCCCCACAAATCCTCCTAGACACTGACCTCCTAAAAAATGCATTAATAAAATACAACAAAAAACCTTTCAAGTGGATAAGAGCAGAATAAAACCATTGGGTTTTATTGGTTACAGCATTGGGTGCATTTGAAAACCTTACCAGGTATTTTTAGCCATAGAACAAACAAATTTTAAGTATTCTAACGCTACTAAAGAAAATGTAAGAGAAAACAAAGAGTATTGGGCTTTGCAGCAAGTGCAGCTTACAGTTTTCTTCTGTTTTGCCAAGGTGTAGGACTAAAGATCTCTTACCCAGCATGCCATGCAAATACAGGTTTCACGTGATTGAAAGAGGAAAACTCCCTCATTTTATTCATGCCACTATCAGAGCTTTTTTAGAACTTGATGTTTATATTGAGGATTGTCACAGAACTGACACACAGAAGAAAAATTAGAGACACAAGTTAATTACCTCAGGCCTTAAGAGTGAAAGCATATATAGCAGAACAGGTTATATAACAGGTAACTCAGATATTTGAAGTACACCTTTCATAATGTTCTAGAACTGATGTTATTTATACTTCAATACTTTTTCCTCTAAATATAAGCCCTGGTTCATTGCGAAGCAAAACTTAAAAAAAGATAAGACTACTTTTGTTTTTCATACCTTTTGAACCAAAGGCTGTAAGTATATGGTCATACTTCTTGAAGCCCACCTGAAGAAAAGCACTTTTATCTGCCTAGTCTAAGAAGTAAATGAAAAGAAGTCTATAAATGAATATGATTCACTTATAAATGCAGAGATTTAAAAAAAATAATAATAATCTGGTGTGGCACAATCTGGCATATTTATTACTAAACATAGTGTACTTAACAACAAGAGCTGTAAGACAATAGGCTGTTTTACTACTGCCTCTTAATGGGAATTACATGAATAATGAGCCTCAGGAGGCACTTGCCAGTGATAAAGGTAAATATTGGCTCTAAAAAATGTCAGACAAGCTATTATACCTCTGTATTGCAGGCAAGCTAGATGGGTTATTAGCCATTATTTTGTTTTATTATATCTAACATTTAATAGCTTGGAATGTATGTTTAAAAGATAAAAAGACTGATGAGATGAAAGAACAGTCGGTGCAAATGCCAAATATACATCCATTTCACTTCACTTCATAACTGTGACTGGATGGTGTGCATCAATGAAGTAAAGAAAGCTTGCTTCAAGGTCAGCAGTTTGAACAGAAAACCAACACAGCAGAAAATGAGTTGCAGAATGTCTCATCTCCAGCCTCAGATCAAAAAATACACTTGATTCTGCTATTATTAGTTTTCATATCATAACAAGGAAGTACTTGCCCAAGATTTCAGCTCCATTACTTGAGGCACGCTACAAAGGTTGCCAGCCTTTAGCACAGTCAGAGGAAAGGACGCACCATTCTCATCAACATTCACATGGGGAAAAAAAACAATGGGAAGAAAGTTGGCCTACTGAACATCAGTAAGAATTGAAGCCAAGAATTTTTAGAATATTTAGAAGTGGAGCAACTTAATTTGGCCAGGGGAGGTTGGTGCACATAGACATGTGCACCTGTGCAACTTGGGAGGAGGTGATGGCACATTTATCAGACTGCTGCTCAGAGCAGGGCCCAGGTAACAAGGGTGACATGATGCACACTACCTGCTGCCCAGCTTGCCCTTCTGCTCACCAGGCAGCTGGCCCTGCAGGAGCAGCACAGCATGTCACAGAATCCCACCAGCCAGGTTTCTGGAGAAAAACCTGCCTCTGCATGGGGTTGACTCTGTGGTCCAGTCACAAAGACAACATGAAAAAAAATAAGGCTGAAGGAGGTCCCAGAAGTTGGATATTAGGAAAAATTTCTTCTCAGAAAGAATGCTAATACACAGACTGCCCTGGAATGGGTACAGTCACTGTTCCTGGAGGTGTTCAAGAAATGTAGAGATGTGGCAGTAATTGGCATGGTGGTGCTGAAGGTTGGAGTGGATGATTTAAGATGATTTCTTTTCCAACCTTAACAATTCCATGAGAAGAGGAACAACCATCCTCACAGAAACCACTGTCCCATATAACTGAAAAGTACATATATATACACATGATAAATATGTGTACATGTTATTAACTTGATGATGTTGCTGATCTGCTTACAAGTACTTAGAATTCACATTTCCCTCTTCTAGCAAACGAAGGAAAGGAAGAACGACCTTGCTGTTCACTAGGTTTGAAGGTATCAGGCAGAGACCCACTCACTGCTTTCTGAGACTTTCAGAACTCTTAGGTTTTGCTGAGAAAAAAAGGATGCATATCACCTAGATATCATCATTATTGGTTTCAGCAGTGTCTGGAATGTGTGATCAGTGCTTCTCAGCAGTGATTACTGTACAAAGACAAGCAGCAGGTTATTACAAGAAGTAGGAAAAGACTGAAATTTCACCACAGTTTAACAGCACTGGTGTAAGCAGCAGCACTGGCTTACATTTTACGGAGATTTTTTTTATCCTAGAAAGTATCTGAATAGAAATCCAAGGTTTTGAAGCAGATGGTTCTCACACAGTTTGTGAAATCTGTAACAGAAGTCTAAAGTATGTTCAGAACTATTTTGAGTTGTATACTTAGAGAGTAGATACATTCTCTCTCTTGCAGGGAATTTCTCCATAAACAAGAAAGTTACCTAAAAGTTTGGACTGCCTCTTTGGCGACTGGTTCCCAGTAGTAATGTATTTCAGAACTGCCTCCGCTCTCTTTACTCATTAAGCTGACAGCCTCAAAGTCCCAAAAATCTCTAACTGCACTCACATTTCTGCTACTACTCACACTGATACTGGCCACTTCCATGCAATGGATCAGGAGAGAAAGCTGTAAAGATACCCCAAGATGAGGAATATCAATCTTGGAGCCCAAGAGGCAAAACTATTGATGCTGAAGATTACTAAATACAACTAGATGCCTCTTGGCACTGGATTCTTTGGAGAGAATACCATGGGGCTATTTTTCAATAAATATGAAATAAAGTCTTACGGCAAACCACAAAGAATAAGATATACTGCTTTTTTTTGTTCATTGCTCCTAATTAGTATTTGCTCAAGGGGAAGAATTGAGAGATTATATTTGTATAAAATATACTAAAATATTTATATGGCTAACATGACAGAAACTATAAGACATGCTGACCCTTAGACAAATTTGCATCCTCCCTAGGACTTTGCCAAGGGCATTATGTCCCTTGTTAAAAATAACTCTGTACTAAATAGGTATATTTAGAGCTCAAATTGCAGGATAATGAGGAGATTCTCTCGATTCTAATGAAACTGCTAGAGTACTAAACCTCCATTAGAATGCTGTTAGTAGTTTATATATATTAACACAGCATTTACATATATTTTTCACAGATTCACAGAATTATAGGGGTTGGTAGGGGCCTTGAGTTGGAAACCTACTATTGGGAAGCCAATTGTAGGTAGCATAGCAGTATGTCTTCAATATCTCCAAAGAAGGAGATGCCACAAGCTCTCCGGGCAGTCTGCTCCAGTGCTCCATCACTTTGACAGTAAAGAATTTCTTCCCTGAGTTAGAATGGAGCTTCTTGCCTTCTAGTTTCTGCCCATTGTCCCTTCTTCTATTGCTGCACATCACCAAAAAAGAGTGCACACCTACTGACTAGACTCCCACGTGTTAGAAATTCATAAACAGTTGAGATCCTCTCTCAGCCTTTTCTTCTCCAGACTGATGAAGCCCAGCATCTCTTAGCCTTCCCTCATATGGGAAAAACATACATGAACGCATACACATGCATGAACTTCTTCCTTAACATCAGGTGGTACTTCTCTCTGTCTTAGCTTCAGTGTTTGTTTTCACTTGCTTAGGCTCCATTGCCTAGTTATCTACTATCACAGAAGCCTTCACGTAAAAAAATACATGTAATTTCTAGAAAACTGAATAGTGCCACAGTTTCCCTCTAAGCTTCATGAAATCAATGAAAAGTTTTGGATTTGGTACGCACTTACTTTCCTCTTTGATAAAAATAATGAAAAATACTAAAAGCTTAGGTGCATCACACCACTACATGATAGCTGTTAGGATAGTTAATTTTAATTTATTAAAATTTAGCCTAAATTTAATAATCTGATTTCATAGAATTTAATGGTGCATTAGACCACAAACTGAAAACTTGTTTGTCCCACTCCAATTACTAGCATTTTGATAACAAAATAAAAGGTCTTGTGAAAGTAGTTTATCTAATCTGGTGCTTTTTCTTGTACAGTACATGTAAGCATCTTTAGTACCTAAGAAGAGCACACAAGCAACTAACTGCTTAGGGCCACTAAAATGCAGGCTTGACAACCTGTGTGGCCAATGTAAACCAACCCCATTTCACTCACTCTTCCAGGAGTACGTCTCTGATTCGCTATGAGTTGAGGTGAGTTAGCTCTGAACACAGGAACAACTATGATAAATCACTCTAGATTCATAGCCTGAGCTGTGACCACAGATTTAAATGAGCTAGAGTTGCACTCCATGAGTGATGCACGTCACAATACCCCCAAATCCTGGTTCCAATTTTCCCACGGCTATAACTGGCAAGTTATTTGCATGTGAGTCATAATTACATGCCTATTCTGGAAGCCTATTTCTAAATAGATTTTTACAACCTGTGAAATATACAGAGCTCTACTTTCTGCTTTGGTACTCTATTGTACTACCTTTTCCTTCTCCAGTCTTTATAAGATAACTGTTTTATAAGAGGTATATTTGGTTTGAACATCTTCAGCTTTTTCCTACAAACCCGCTTTTCAAGTGACATTCACCTATATAGAACTTCATTTGAAGTATGAAAGTTAAGGTGGTCAAACATGACAGCAGAGCAAATCATCCCCAGGTATCTCTTCCCTTTCTGTTAATCACTGTGATGAAATTGCCTGAACAATTTTGTGCCTCAGACCCCCTTGGCTAAAATGGAGTTTTTATTTTCAATTCATGATGCAGCTTGTTCAAATAAGTGGTGAGGATGCAGTCCTATGAGATATTAGTGGAACACAAACTAGAAATCCCTTGCAGATTTCTTCTAGTTTTCTAAAGCTTTAATTACCTGCTTTTGTTTCCCTCTTCCTTTTGCCAAGAGTTGCAAGGGCTAGCTACAGGGAATGGACTTGGGACAAAACTGAGATGACAGATTGTTTTATGCCATAGGGGACTGCTAGATTTAAAACCACAAGGAGCTTGTGGAAAGATTTAGTAGCTGCAGGCAACCTATGTCAGAACTAGAAAACAATAGTCCTGGGACAGCAGTGCCTCACAGCTGTGACTTGTAACAACTGTATTTGGCCTAAGTGACAAAAAGTGTTTAATCATCTCTGATCTATTCAAAGTAGACAGAAAAACAGAGAAAGGAATAATCAAGTGGCTACTGCCCACATCCTATTCTTAACAACATAATTAACATCTCTAAGTACTATTGTCACTTCCTTGGATTTAATAAAAATAAGCTTTTAAATGACTTCTACTCTCTGCAAGGCATGAAGATATTATGACACATGAAGATTGGATCTTCAGCATCAGAGCTATTTCAACTTCATTTTTGATTTTTATCTTCTACTATATGGTCAATTTTACTTGCAGTCAAGAAATGGAAGGGAAGGGAGGGGAAGGTCACATCTTTCATTTTGATTATACTGGAAAATTAACCTTGTTTCCATAATGACTGCTATCCTTGAAATGATCATTCCTCCCACAAGCCTCCAGCAAGGGAAGCAGCCATTTGCGAAAAAAAAAACAAAAACAAAAAAAAAAACAAAAAAAACAACCCTCACACAATAGGGAGGGAGGTGAGGGTGCTTTCCATTTCCCAGAGTGAATTACCTTATCAAAATAAATGAACGTTTATTCATGTGTTTATTCATGTGCCATTTGAGATCTAGTAATATTCATGTCCCTCACTGTAAGGGCAGCAATTGCATTAGTCTCATTGATCATCATTTATAGTGATTGGTGCAGTTTAACATCTTAAAATGCTACTCATTACTCTAACAAAGGATAAGAGAATATATTTCTCACTAGATCTTTCGGAATGTTTTATTCCTAATGCATGAAATCAGTTTGTCCATAATGACCAGAATTTTCTTTTATTAAATTATATCTACTGACAAGGTAGATATAATTCTGAACATATAATTCTGACACAACTCTGAACATCAAGCTTACTGAACACCAAGTGTTTTTGCATCAATACTGTACAGTTTGTTTTAAAGCCAGGAAATGGATTTAAGAACATCATTCTAACATTGCTCCAGTCAGAAAAAGTACACCATGGGATATTATATGGACTGTAAAGTTCTCATCTATCAATATGAAAAATAGCTTGTTAAATACTGGAAGATAAAATCTGACTGTGCTCACAAGATTTTTATCCTGCAGGCTTTTAAACATACAGATGTACTTTATTTTCAGCAATATATGCTTGCTGTAAAAGAACTGAAAGAATAAAAAACCAAGAATTCTATTTCCAAGCGAGTAAAGAATAGAATATGCTATGAAAAGAAATATGAAAGTCTAAATACGATGACTAAAATTCGAGGATGATAATGCAGTAATATTAATACAGCATCAAATGATTCACAGGGAATGAATAGCTGACAAAAAACTCCCTCAATTCCCCCAAATTAATATAACTTATTGTAAGAGATAGATAGATAACTTCTGCTACAAATTCTCATCTTCTGTCTTTGTTGTGTTGTCTGAATACATCAAAAAAGTGTATTATGTGCAGAAGGCAAAGTGATAAGCAGTGAAATCCCCTGTGACAAAAAGCATAACAGTAATGGATTCTGGAGACTTGATTGGGAGTAAAAAATAATAATAATGAAGAAGCCCTGCATGTAAGAAAGGGAAATCCAGGACTTTATTATTTAGCTGCATTTGTACATCTTCATTTTTCATTTCATTTAGAGAAATGAAGAACTAAGCAGTGATTTTAGCTAAGTACTCAGGTCTCTCTCCAGACAGATCACAAAACTTGGGTTATTATAGGAATTGAACCAACACACATATCATCCAAACAGAATTTAATTCCAGATTCATTTGGAGGAAAGATGCCTGGGAAAAAAAAAAAAGCTGCACTTTAATCAAGATAATTGCTACTATCATCTCGTGTCTGGTCAGAAGATCTGATGAGAAACTACAGTCCTAATTAGGAAAATCATTTCAAACCAACTAACTACAGACCTTTACACATTCAGAGACTGAAATTATGTGGGTTATAGCTGTGGGCTTTGTGCACCTCAGCGCTGAAGAGAGATTTGAATAATGTGAAACAGTTCGCAAGCTCTGAGTATGATGCTGAGTCATTTGTGGAAATAAAAAAAACACAAGAAACCTGTCTCCCAGCCCGATTCCAGCATGCAAATGAAAGTTTTTCTGTAAAGCAATGTTTTCAACTGTAGATAAATAAGATTTCAAGGCTGTACTGCAGATTCAGAGGGCCTATTCATGACTGTAGAAGCAGTTCTTAGGCAAAGATTATGAAGATAAATATTATGAGGTGACTAAAAACCAAAACTGAACTAACAAGGACTGTTATGATTTGAAGTGGATTATGGCATCATTTTGCTTCCTTGGTTTATGCAGTCGAAATAGCAGATTAGTACAGTATCTCTCTCTAGCAGTAAGAGGAAAGCTTGCAAGCCACAACTGGAAAAGTAAGGAAATACTGACATGAAATCCAAGTTTTCACTGCTACATACTGATCAGGACAGGGATTTGATGGTTACTGGCAGAAAACTTACATACTTCACTCCAATGCACTGCTATCATGGAAGAGGAAAGTGAAAGTCAGAAGTGAAGCTCCAGAGAGACAGAAATGGAATATAAATAAGAATAAAAGGTGTTGTCTCATTCAGAAGTGAACAGGATTTCTAAATAATAGAATAAAATAGACAACTGAAATAAGAAATGAAGGTTACTCAGCAGTGACAGTAGCAACATACCTACATCACATTACTTGAGGATAATCAGAATTTATTTTTAAAACATGTTAAGTGAAAAAATAAATACATTTCTAGTAGAAAGTGAAGTTTAAAATGAAGTGACAAGAATAAGGAAAGTCTGCTCAGCAATGGGTTGCTAGAGTAGTGGGTTACTAGATGGTTAGGTTGAGGTTGGATGATGATCTTGAAAGTCTTTTCCAACCTCAGCAATTGTATGAAATGAAACAGAAAATGTTACCTGTTTCATTACAAAGTTGTAATCAAACTAGTTAACTAGACCAATTATAATTACAAAGCAAATTCAAATTAATATGCCTACTGGGATATTTTCTTTAAGGGTAGAATTATTGCTAATCAAAAAATTCACATTCCAAACCTAAGGTGAAGGAAATTACCTCCTAGTCAAATCTTTCTGACAGGCCAAGTGTGAACCGCTACAGGCAAATTTTTGCTCACTTCACTGCTGAGAAGCACATCGAAAAAACTGTATGTCATACTGGTGGATGACAGGTAATCATCATTAAGAGGGATTTGGAAATGCTTTTTTCCATGTCCAAAAGACATTTGGTCCTTCCTGGGAGAAATATGACAATTATCCAGCACAAGAAGCAGAGCAGAGCCCTAGACGACACTGTGACTCAGTTGGAATAGCCTCTGAACAAAATGAGAGGTCTGCAATAGACTTGCACTAATAAAGTAAGAGAAACAAAGTCTTAAGGGAGAATCACACACACGGATAAGAGAACAGATCAATTTTACAATGAGAAGCAGATCTGAGCATTGCCTAATGTTTCCTCTCAGTACCACACTGTATCTATCACACATAATACCAGTAGTTCCCCTTCCATTTTTCTCTCCCTGTCCCTAATAACTCTTATTTTTCCTCCTTGTCCTGTGAGATACAGGAAGACTGCAGATTGGAGGCTTGCTTCCTAAACTGGGTAAGAACAATATTCCAAATAATTGAAAGGCTGAAAAAAGTTGTATAACCTCTCTGAAAAATTAATCTCTCCAACCATCCCCCACTCCAGAACATACACTACCACTCTCTGAAATACAAAGCAAGTCTCTCCTAAATCTCCATAATAATGAAAATGCTACAGCTCAAACTCAAGTGACCTCAGCTCACTGTTGCATCACTCTGCCAGATAATCTCACTCTCCTGAAGGTTTCATCATAAATTATGTTAACCCACAATGGCTCCAGCCTTGTTACAGAATAAGACACTTCCAGTGGTTATTGGTATTCCCCTGACATACTGATAAATGGAAAACATGTACTCCAGGAACTTCTTTTCTTTCCCTAGAATTCATTTACTTCACAGAACAGGGACATTCCTAACAATACGACCATAGATATTATAAATAAAAATCAACGTTTTTTCCTATTATGACTTAAAGATAACAGAAGTCAAGTTTTAAGTTTTTGTTTTATGTTAAATAATATGCCTATGTTTTCTGCACATGCCAAGTAGCTTGTGAGTTCATACGCAGAATTCTACATACCAGATATTTGAAGAACCTAAGGAAGATAAAAAGCCACAGAAAAGCAAACTGCCAAGAAAAAAACGCATGTAAATATGTGAAGTACTCATCATACAGTTTTTACAAATTCAAAGAACCGTATCTTCTCCTGCATAAAGCAATATATTTATGTATTCAAAGGGGGGTTACAGCAGGAACTACCATTTCTTCTTTCATGACTCAGAATTCATCCCTGAGATTCTCTCTTTTTCCTCCTCTTATTGTTTACAGCATAACCAAAGCCCATTCTGCAGTGTACCAGGTGTTGAACAAACAGGCTGAAAAGATATATGGTCTTACTGAGTTTTCAAGCCAAAGGCCAGAAATAGTGGCAGCTGTTTTGGCACATCACAGAACACACTCTAGATTAAATATCTGTTGTGTCAGAAATATTTTTTAACTGCCAAATGCATTTTCCACATCCCTAATTGTCCATCTGCAACAATTTGCTCATTGAACACAGTAGCATTTGAGTTGCTATATTCTAGAAGTGCTGGGCTCTGAATTTGACCACTATCAACTAGTCCACAAGAACCAGCTTGGTCTTCAAAGCTAGCAGATAAACTGTCAGAGTAAGAAATTGCAGTTCAGATCATTTTGGTCTGACTGAAAATAATGACCCTCAAAAACATTTTCGGAATTTAAGAACTACTTATGCCTGCCTTTTTGCTTCCTCATGTTCTCACATAGGACAGGAAAACAGTAACCTGGAATGCAATAACTAGACAAAAATTGAGCAAGGTCTTGTTTTGTTGTGCTGATTCACTGAGCTCTTAACTATCATTATGACTATTGGATGCTAAAATGTCACCAAGACATTCTGAATCTTGCTCCTCAGCAACAGAAACAAAGCTCTGTTTACTCAACCAGGGGAAGGGTTTTGGTCACACAGTACACTTCTCACACCTACTTAATGAGCTCATTTTCTGGGGAGGATTAACTGATAGGAGATTAGGATGGAATTTAATTATTCTTAGAGAGATACAATAGTGTATTAGTAAGTAAGTCATTCGTTTTCCTATAATTAAGGCTCAGCGTAGAACAAGTTAGAATAGTTTGTGTTATCAAGAGATGGTAAGCTACGTATTTCCTAACATCTGAGTTTGAGTATACTAGTTAAGAATCGGGTATTTAAGGGTGTTTAAGAGAAGATACCATCAGGAAATGAGTAGGTAAGAAATGTGCTACAAGGTTACACAATAAATATAGTTATTTATAAATATTTGAAGGTTTTCTAACCAGAGTATAGAAATGTTTGAATTGAGGAGGACTGGCTACTTCCAGAACATGAGAAGACAAAATAATTCACTTATAGCAGCTCTATTGTTTATACCTGGTTTGTTTTTTTTGTTTTTCTTTTTCAGATAAAGGCAAATATAAATCAGCTCTGTCTATAATACCAAAATGAAGTTAATACAGATCACACAGTTTTCAAAGATGCTAGTAGTATTGCAACATCTATTATCAGATGCATTATGCATGATCATTCAGTACCCCATCACCAAGTTTGAAGCCCTAGATAAAGTTCTGAGATTATCTATGGTGAAATTTTTAAGTCTGAAGTTTCAAGAAATGTTTCAGATCAATGACAGCTCTTGTTTCAGCTAGGTAACCTGCACCTCTATGGTTGGAATAGTCACATTATAGGACTGGATCAGGGCCAGAGTTTAAAGCCTACTCCATAATGTCATCAGTAGCAATGAAATTGGACCTACTGCCCGTTGCTCAATCCATATGTCAAAGCAAGCAGAAAAGACATTGACATCCAACCGGCTTTTCCACTGCGAGGGTGCCTCAGGGACTGCATAGAACAGGCAAGCTAATAACTCATCAATAACAGATTTCCATGCTCCTAAAACTCACTTTGTGCTACTGCATTAGCACTTACACTTGTAATCAAGCTGTTAGCTGTCACTTCTGAAGTACATAAACAACAATTGATCATGTAAATTATAATATCTCGATTTGCATATGCTAAACATAGAGTATGTTTCCGTTTCTCCCCCACTTGACAGAACAGTAGGAGAGGACATACTGTTCCTAATGTCCTACACCAGCAGAACTTGAGGAGCTGCAATAGCCCCAAATAGTATCCCCCATTTCTAACACCCAACAGTAACCATTGGAAGGGAAAAAAAAAAAAAAAAAAAAAAGAAAATTAGCCAAAAATGGTACAGCAGAATACTTGAATTTCACTTTTCCCACTAAAGCCTCAGTATCTAGATAACCACAACACCTAAATGCTCATTCTTTCTTATTTCAAGGGGATATTAAATTTTCATACCTTGATTAAATATAGAGGTCAACTAGAGACAAAAGCATTGTTAAGTTTCCGGTCCTCATGAGTTTATGCAATGTCCTGAAAACATGTACTCTAGTTGCTCCAGGAGGTAACACAACCAGGATGCTGACATTAGTCAAACTCTTGTGCAATCGGTCAGCAGCACAGTGGGAGAGAGGAAGCCCAGTCAGTCAATTATTTGCCTCCACATTCTACCTTGCTTTCCACATGCAAACAAATCAACATTTTGTCATTTAGTTCATGCTTATTAGCATATTCTATTCACATCTGGCTGCATTCTTTTGCAACCTTATTCTTTTTTTCCCCTAAAAGCCCATTCTTCCACAACAACCAGTGAGCCTCACTCTCAGTGAGCCATGGCTTTCCTACCACAGCATTTCATTTCAGCAACTCTCATTTTACATTTGTGCTGCTGCTTTGCCCTAAAGCTTTGATATTCTTTTCTCAGAGTTAACTACAGACACTTAAAGCCCTATGTTTATACTTTGTTTTGTTACTGAAGCTTCATGCTTGCCAACATCAGTGACAGATACAGAGGTACAGTTTAGTCACCACAGGGGGGTTACATTAATGGAATTTTTTCTGCCTACCATGTTACCTTACTCATCCACCACAACTCTTAAGTAAGCATTTTTCCAGAGACAGCACCCAATTCTGCTAGTATATTTGTTTTGCTAGGTATTTAAAATAACCATAATAAAATTCATACTATTATTTCATAACCATCATCTGATTATTTCTGTACTGATGAGTCCTTCTATGCTTCCTTTACTACACTTCCTTGTTTTGTCTAGTATGTAGGTCACTTCAAAACTAATGCCTCCTACTTATATCCATAGAAATTGCAACAGACAGAAAATTCTGCAACAACACTATTGGATAGAGTAAATCTCAGCTACACAACACCATTTTTAAGAGTCACCATCACTTTTTGCCAGTAATGAACAAGAGCTTGCATGCTGTGCTCATAAAAATATGTACCAGCAGAGGTGACCCGCTGTTGCTGTAGCCACTGCTTCCACCTACTGCCTTGCTATGCTCACATCCACTGGTTGATCTCTGTTAGTGTTCATCAACCATTAACGTCTGTGAGTGCCATTTTTTCCACATGGAGCAATTCAATCTCACATCTTTGTTCCATGTGCAATTCCACATCAGAAGCCATTGTGTCAGCCTGTCCTTCCGCTCCCATCTATCAAACTCCAAAAAAATGTAGTGAAATGTTGGTGAAATGAAGGTTCTGCCTCCACTGCTATTCCACCAACATCCACCTGACACTGGAGGCCAACAAAATAAAACAGGAGGCATTACCTTCAGCCCCTGTACAAAGCTTTCTGGGTAATAGTTTTATATGCTGTTTGATCAAGAAAATAATGAAGCTGGAAGTCACTGGTACATAACTGCTTTGAGATTTTATAAACTCATCTAAACCATGATCTATGTTTTTTCCTCCATTTGCGTTCCTTGTTTGTACTTAAAAAAAAAAAATCAGTTTCAAGCATGTTATATTGAATTTCAATTTTAATAACTTCCAATTAAAAATACAATATGCTATCTCGCACAAGCCCAGTAAGACAAGGGAGCTCTGTACGAAACAATTTACACTTTCTGTAGCTCTTCAGAAAACTGTATTAAATTTTCATACAATTTTTTTTCCTTCCCATGAGCAAAATCTCCTAGAACTGAGGTACATTTCTGCAGTTCTTGCTCTTGGAGCACACTCTGAGCTTTTGACAGGTCTATCTTTCTGGACATTTTAGACTATTTTGGTCTTTGGGTGGGAACAAAAGAAAAAACATCACAAGAAGGAAACCAACCTATTTTAATTAGGAACTCATCCATAAAATTTGCAGCATTCTACTTCATTTCAGAGAGAATGTTAGTTTGCATGACCTAGATTGAGGTTTAAAATTTTACTGTGGCATATTCAGTGTAGCCTTCTTTCACTACATTAAAGACCTTTCTAAGAAAAAAACAAAACTGCACAATACTAGCTGCATAACTATGACCTGTTTGCATTACAGATTTGCTTAGCAGATAGCTATACAAACTCTTACCCTCCAGAGAAGATAGACCCTGAAAGGTCACACTGAGAAGTAAACAGCACAGCTAAGTTGCAAAGCACTTATTTACATGGTGCGTGCTTGTGAAAAGAAGTGCAATTCTCCCAGTTTATCTCAACTCCTTGCTATAGGTACATACTGAACATAGAAAAGCAAAACTTGCACACGGCAGAGGGAGTAATGACCATTGATTAACTCTACTTTATTAACACAAAATACAAACTGAATATTAGACAGAGGAAAGGATAATCAAAAGAAAACAAATCTAATTTAACTATGATCTCGAACATATTTCTATGAGAACAGCACTGTGTATATAGGCCTAAATAGAACTGTATTTTGCCTTGCTTCTATCCCCAACAGTATATATTTCAATACTCCTATATTTAGAAAGAGGGAACATCAGAGTTCAAAAAAATTAATTCAGAGAATTTGGAAGAGGCCAAGATTTATTCGAGGATATCTATTGTGATCTTTCCCTGAACAAAATTCCTCAAATATGTAAGAGACGTTTGTAATTCTACAAGCTTAATGTGCAATTGTTCTGTTTATAATTGGAAAGAGATTGCATTAGCCAAAGCTGAACAATCAGTGACCCTTTTCACACTGTTATTCCCTGCTGACACTGGCTACTCCCTGCAGTCCTGAAGCAGGCACAACTCCACTGACTTCACATTATTTCTCATCCTCATCTCCTACAGTAATACAGCTTTGCTTTGCTTTTCCAGTGGCAGGGAATTCTTGGTACTACAGCTTACTGCCACTTCTAATCAAGAGAGGGGGACTCCATGTGTGACTTGTTTCCATTCCTTCAAGCACATCCACTTGGTAAGGTCATGACAAACTTCACCATTTAGCTCCATACTCTGATGAGATGGGGAGAAAAGAGTTAACACGCAGTTGAGGACCAGCTGGGAAAAATAGTCTCAGAAGTTTTACTTGCAAAAAGTATGTGAATGTTTTGTGCAGACTATTTGAAATACATATTAATATATTACATATATTTAAAAATATAAAGTTACACATACAACTCCAAATCTATGTGTACATGTATATATATCTTAACTAACATTCTAAACTATGCGTTTAAATTTTACCAACTACTTCCATTGTAAAGAAAATTGCTGAATTTAAAGTAACTTTGCAAAAAAAGCTCCCACTCAAGCCTAAGACAAATTTCCAAAATTTTTTGAAAGCAGTGCTGGAAAATACAGTACTGTAAACACTTAATTTGAACTTTTCTTCCTCCCTGAGAAACAGAATAAGATCACTAGTGATCTTACGGAACAAGACAGAGCTCCCTAAAAGACAGAAAAACAATAAGAGATACAAGCATATATATATAAAAGAATATACACTGTACCATTGTGAAAAGGTGATTTAAGGGTGTAAAGGAAGGGAGGAAAAAAAGATTTTACAAATGCATTTGGCAGTGCCAGGTAGGTTGCCTGGTTTGCTTCTTAAATTAGAACTCCCTTTCAGGAGTAGAAAAGAAAAAAAAAAAGCCACAAGATATGCCTGTGGACATTGCTACTTCTACTCTTCTCCAAACAGATGTGGCCTTTCCCAAAATAAACCTATTCTTTTTAAGCACAGACTTTATCTTGCTACAGGCAGAGCACAAAGACACTTTGTACACTAACTGCCACAAGCTCTAAAAAGCTACATGCTAGGGATGAGATCCACCATTTCAGCACAGAAATCCTAAGAAATTGAACACCTTACTGAAATCACCAGCAGAATGCTGTTTTCAGTTTCCCCCCTCCTCCTCAGAGAGTTTATTATTTGACAATTCTATGCTATGAAAAGACCAAACTAACCAAGAGTCTAAAGGATGTTCCTTCCTCCCCCCTCCCCAAAATTGCAATTATTACTTACTATGGGTTATTTTCTGAAAAAAATATAACTTAATACGACTTAGTACTTCTGTTCCCCTTCTTCCACCCCTCCCTGAATTGAGATAGTCTTTTTCCAGTACACAATTCAAGAAGTGGAAAAAACTGATTCTACTCAAGTCAGCTACAAATTATCATTGACTTCAAGAGGATTTCATGCTTGAAAGATGATTACATGCATATTTATGTAATGCTATTCCCAAAATTCCCATATCTCTGTAGGAATAGGAAGAGTAAGTAACAGGTGGATTGACCTTCATATTTCTTAGATGGTCATTCTTCAAAGATAATAACAGTTTCTGAATTTAACTTTGAAGTTGCTAGATTCAAGGGAGCAAATAAGATTACTCTCTATGTGGCTTGAACTATCCCAATAATTTCTTTCTTTTTTTTTTTTTTTTGAAAGTTGTCTTCTTACACCAGAAAGTATATGAAATTAGAGTACAGCAGAAGACTTAAGAAAACAGATTATAGAAAGCTACAAAAACAAAGGAGAAATTTTTAAATAATTTCTTCTCTTCCTTGTTTTCTTTACAAACCTATATTGTACAAAACAAATAGAAGTTTCACGTTCTTAAATGAACACTTTTGTATTTTAAATGCATTCACTTACATAAGTGTTTGCTTATCACAGATATTATAGCATATAAGCCCAATAGAAGAAAAACTGCAGCAGGAGTATCAATATGAACATTATGGAATACTATAGAAATGAGGTCACGAAATCTTGAGTACTTGATCAAATCCAACTACCTGACCACTCCAAGGCTAACCAAAGTTAAAGAATGTAATTGAAGGTATTGTACAAATGCTTCAATAGAGGCATAGAAAGCCACTGTCTACTGTTTAGTACTTACTGTGTAGTCCACTGCAATTTCATCTAAGCCAAATTAAAGGTATCAGTAATGGGATCTGTATCATGTGAGAGACCCCAATGACTAATGAAGTGGTCAACAGCGAGATTCTGAAACATAAGTGTATTCCTCTCAAAGCAAAATTTCAACAATTTAATTAAATCCCAAGCCCTTATTTTGATGTTTGCCCTGCAAACACATGTTTCCTGCATCCCTCTCAGAAAAATAAACTACTTGAACATTCATAGAAGAGAAAAAAAAAATATGTGTAGCTTCACTGACTACAAAGATGCTAAACTCAATCACCAGGCAAGCCTCTACACAGTTAGCACCACTACAAATAATGACAGGAACTGTTCAAGAAGAAAAAACTGCATGCCCATGCTCATTCATTAGGCTCAACATTGCTATATTCTACATGCTATTTATAACTAATACTGCCCTTTAAAGATCCTACAGCACACAAACTTTTTTTTGTTAAGGAAAAACCTTGGGAAAGAAAACAAAGACCCTGCTGTTGGCAGAGAACATCTCTGCCACTCTGCACTGCTAGATGCAAAGGCTAGAGCTGAAAAATGAAAACAGTAGCCTGGAGGCTGGGAATGTCATCTATCTTCATTAACCACCATCTCCAGTGCTATGGAGTCAGAGACAGCCCAAGGGGAAACAAAGTGCCACAGAAAAATCTCCTCCAAATAAATCACACTTTTAAAGAAAAAACTGAAGCACTCAAATGGCACCCAGCTGCTAGTGTCAAAAAATAAAAAATACAGCCTTTTCTTTATGTGTACTTCTCAAAGCTTTTCAGTTTGTAACTGGAAATTATTGCCATTCAGAAGGACAAAGAAACCAGCAGTAACAAACATTTTGGCATCATCTTAAATTATGCCACAAATCAGACCTTCTGGGGAGTTAGAACGTTCACAGCTCTCGTTATGAACCAGTCAAAAAACTCTACCCATAGCTGCACGTGAGTAAAGGATTTTAGTACTGCTCACTTCTGAGGCTGCTTTCTCTTTATCTGTACTCCTAGTTTAAGAGCTTAGATAGCAAATGATGCCTCTTGAAAGTCCTTTAGTTTCAACTGTAGGAAAATGAATGAACGTGCTAAAGATTTCAGAGTACAGTGCGACTGCCATAACTTCAGTTTTGTCCTTCTATATAAAACTTAACCCATAGAGCTTTTCTGATGTGTTTTTACCTCAAGCATGTAATTTCTTTGGGACCTCTGATTTTCCTTCAAAATCAAACAAAGGATTTAAAAAAGAAAAGCACAAAGAAAAGCAACACACCCAAACTCTCCTTTACGCTCAACCACTCTCCTCTCAAAAAATACTCCAAACCTTCAAGATACTTAAAATCAACACTGTTTTACCAAGACAAGTTCTCCAGAGGTTAGTTATCCAACATGTTAGAAAAAACAATGCCAACAGGGGACAGCTGAGCTTGTGCCATTACACTTTGCATTTCTCATGGCTTAGTCCCCTGTATTCAGAACTATGTATACATAATTAGTTTCTCACTGTTAGCTGTTCCATCTACCTTTTTCTTTCTGAAGTGTTTCATAGCTTTCCAAACCCCCTTTAATTATCACATGAAAAAATTACATTGAGCTTTTCAGTCTGTAGAAGACAGACCCTCGAAAGGTCCAGTAAATGAGTTGAATGAAAATAGAAGAAATACTGAAAAAGGTGATTCAAGTGGTATTTCCTCATACAGCTGTCTTCACAAAAATTGATTAATCCTTTCTCCATTCTCGGTAGGGAAGGCAAAGGGGTGGGGGGAAGCTTTGCAAGCTGATAAGAATCTTTGCACAGTTACTATATTTTTGCCAGCTCCATTTTAGCTGTCTAACCCTATTTAACAGCCAAATCAAATGCCACATTTTTCTGCCCACTCTTGACAGTGAATCCTGTACATCAGTTCACTGATATTTCAGAGTCCAGTTTCAAGAAATTGTGCTGACGAAGTCAAAGAAAAAACCAGCTAGCTATCTGAACTGCAGCATCCTTGTCTAAGAGAGGTGTTGGCATGATGCTCACGATGAGAAATCGTTATTCTTAGAACGTGTTCTCCTCTGGCGTCTGCTAGAAACATGATGACTTGTCTCTAATACCAAACAGCTGTCATCTCATAGACTGGGGAAAGAATGAGCTGTGCTGAAAGAATAAGTGACTAATCCTTATTTCGTGGGTTTGAAGTGATGTGATAGTCACCTCCATATGACTGTTCATTGCTCCGTACAGACACATCACCTGCTCACTTCCCCAGCACGTGGCTGTGGAGATGGTTGCCTGCTGCTACCCGTTGAATTGTCCCTGAACATTTTCCAGTTCTCCAAAAAATTTCAGCTTACTGCCACTGGGCTAGTAACTGTCACAGCATCAGACATTCAATAAACACACACATCACACTTGCTGTAGTCCTAATTTGTCAATTCAGAGTATTCAAAACAAAAAACCTAAGAGCGTGTGTGCCTGAATGCAAACTTCAGTCTCTAAACAAGACTAGATATATTTACATTTGCTTAAGAAAATGAAAGCATGATGTAACAAGAATAGAGAATTTGACAGGAAAAGGAAATTTGTACTCTGAAAAGAGAATCTATTTTCCTGACATTATGACAAACTGCCAAAGAGCAGATAAACTTCTAAAATGCCATTCTGTTTTTGTTCTTTCAAATTAAGCCAGGAATCTTACAGTGTGGCACTCTAGAAGTAACTATTATAATGGTAAATAAAAAGCCAGGCAACCTTCCCCTTAGCTTTTCTGGGTGCTTTTTCACCCCCAAAGCCTGTTTAAAAAAAAAAAAAAAAAAAAAAAAAAACCAAAACAAAAAAACCACACCAAGAGAGCTGTCCTGAGATAGGCTACACTAATTGAATTTGACCACACTGCATGCATTTCACAAATAGGAACATCTGCTTAGTTACATGTGAGCTGCAAATTTACATCAACATCAAAACCAGGTTTACCCTGGCCAGTGGCACTGCATAGAGCTGGTGGGAATGCCCAGGAATAGGGTCAAGACACAGATAAGGATGATTTATTTCAAAATGACAATTCATACGTCTATTTAAAAGTTCAGTAGTACTACAAAAGAAAGTTTGTAGAGCCCCACTCAGAGCAGTGCTCCGATTAGGTCTTAATGCAAACGCTAAAATGTATCAATTGTGTCAAATCTGGCATTGATAAGACTTCACCCTGCAAGATAACTGAGACAGATAGATGTATTTAAATATCTGGAAATAGGAAGGCAATACATGCCTTTACACGTATAAATCAACTCCTAAAAATTAAGGCAAACTATAATGATGGTGTGCTACCTGCTAGACCAACACAGAGCTCCATTTTTAGCATGTCTAAGTAAGTGGGGTGGTTCAACAATAGATAAATGCAGAAAACAGTAACTTTGTTGAGAGGCTCTCCAACTAAGTGAGAAATGGAAGTGTACTGCATGGCACTTTACTCCCCTTGATTGCTCTTAAATTGGGTTGCCTCTTACACTATAAGCGATAGATAGAAACAAAATCCGAAAGTCTGCCAGGGTGAACCAAGCAACGAATTCAACAGTGTTCCAGTATTGCTTTCCCTCCTTTGATTGTAAAGGCTCCCTGTAACAGGCAGAAACTAAGACATCCAGCTGACTTCTGTCCTGTAGATCTCATATTTAGACACATTGGATAAAACAAAACTCCC